>NC_043002.1:10788117-10805617 GCF_006345805.1 Octopus sinensis
ACTTTGGATATGGATGTGTTGGTAATACCGAAGGTGTATTTTAGTAGATACAAAAAGATTATTTCAGAGGTAATAATCCAGTTTCGTATAGTGCGAGAAGGTTATTCAATGACAGAATGGTTGTAATGGTATTCGAGTTGTAGGGGTTCTGTGCTAGTATGAATGTAAGAAAAAATACGAGTAGAAGGGTAAACATAAGTGTACAAATATTTACACATAATATAGAAAAATATAATCAAATAAGGAGAAGAATGTATTTATGCTTAGTCATACGTGTGTAGAGATATCTTTACACATGAGTATATAGATACAGGAATTCTGGTAGATATAAAATTAAAGTATATATATATAAATATTAAATTTTCTAAGTCTCTCTGAAGGAAACTACTGCAGCGGTACTGGAAATCAACAGTTACCGCCAAGCTAATATGGCAGTCCATAAATATAAGACTAAAGCTGCCGTTGATTAACTCCACGAGGCCATCGCCTCTAGCTAGCTGTATGACACACGAACCTGTGTTCATTATAACCTTCGATCAGTGGAGGTCAGCCGCTTCCCCTTACTGGTCAGGCATCTGCCGACATGTTTCAGGGTATTTGCCCTTTATCAATACAGAGTAGCCAAACCCAGCAGGCGTCGCTACTGACCGTCTGTTCGAAGGATTATTTACCTAATTTCAGTGGAATACACACACTGGTTTATATATATATATATGTATAAGGTACCTGTACAAATATCCCATACAGGTGCAAAGAAATGGGGAGGCACACACATATACATATAAATACACACATGTTATAAATTGTATATATATGTGTATGCGAACATACATATATACTCTGATACAAACGTTCATATTAATACACAGGTCTCTACCTATATATAAAAGTAATCACATACCTATAAATTTACATACATAAGTTTATATATATATAAATATATATATATATATATACTGACACACACATACACATACACACACATATATACACAAATGTAATGTAGGCGTATATCTGACTATAGTACATGTTGAATATATATATATATATATATATATACACATACATATAATACATATACATATATATATATATATATTATAATATAATATATATTTATACATTATATACACATATTTATACATTATAATATTATATATATATATTATATATACATATATATATACATATATATATATACTATATATAAGTATATATATGTATTATATATGTATATATATATATATATATATATATTATATATATATATATTATATATATATATATATATATATTATATATATATATATATATATATGTATACATATAGTGTTGAATTGTTTGTTTTTTACAAAATTAAGTGAAGTTTTGATGTGATTTACAGTTTTCATGATTCTGCATTTTGTTAATATTGACAGTTGTTTATGTTCTGCATTTGTTATCAGCTTTGGAAACTGTAAAGGCTTCCATTTTTCATGGATATGGAACAGGAATGTTTGCTGGTTTGAGAAGCTATAAGAAATTAAAGGATTATGCACGTATAATCACAGAGTCGCTTATCGGTTAATTTTTATTAGCTGGAGGCATTTAAGAGCGCTCTTGTGATAAAACGAATGTTTACATATTTTAATGATCAGAGAAAAAAGAAAATGTAACTATTCAGAATAATTGTAGATATGTGACTTTTAAAAATTTTTTTGAGTTTTTAAAGTACGTTTGTGCGAAAATCTGAAATTCGATTGTCTTCTCTGAAGATTTGGATGAACAAAATGCTCTTCTGTGACAAACACAACATCGATTATCGTGTTCCTGTTTGAATCTGCTGAAACGTATCAAGACTAAATATGCAAACCGAAGGCGTGGTGGCTGTGTGGTAAGAATCTTGCTTCCCAAATACATGGTTCTGTAGTTCTGTGTGACACAGCGCAAATCTCCTCTACTTTAAGTAGGTAGGAGCACTCCAGCTGAGTGGACTGGAGCAACGTGAAATAAAGTGTCTTGCTCAAGGACACAACGCATCGCCGGGAATCGAACTCACGACCTTACATCTACTTTAAGTATACTAAACTAAAAATTATTTATATACTTATTTAGTATCAATAAAGACTGATACCTGGTATTAGCTAAAAGAATATTTATGTTATAGGACATTCTAATTATATACTAATTTAAAACTAAGAGGTATATTATAGGTTTTAGAAGTTATTATTGTTACTCCATACATGATATTTATAGTTTCCTAGGGGTACTTAATTAGAAGGGCTACTTATATAAAAGCCCTTATAAATACTAAGATAAGGAGGGTAGAGCAATTTAAGAAAAGAGTTAAATCAAGTAATTTCAAAAGACCATTTCAAACAATATTGCCATATTGTATAAAGTTAAAATTTATGGTAGTCAAGAAGATAATTAAGAATGATATTACAACAAAAGGATAAAATTTCTGTGAATACTTTTGAGTATATACAAAATTTTACCACGATAGAGGAAGGAAAAGAAATTTCATAGAAATAATTTAATAGTTATACATATTATTTATCTACATATTAACTTATCAGATGGTATCTATGGAGATTGATTCATTTGGATTTTACTGGTATTTAATACAGGAGCACTGAGGCTAAAGAACATGTTAACTATATACTAATTAAATTAAATTAAATTATTTTAAGGCGTGGTAATACGGTATTGTTTTGTATAAGCTAAATATGATTTAATAGGGGTACAATAATTAAATTTATTTATTTATTAAAGGCTATTATAAAATAATAAAATGATCAGGTATGGTAGAGCACCATAGAAAAGGAATAAAGATAGCCCAACCATTAAACCATAATAAAGTATATATACCTTATTGAAATCAATAGAGAAGATTTACAAAAAAAGTATAATGATTTAAGTATTATGAACTAAAAGTTGTTTATTTACTTATTTGGCTTATTTCAATCAAGACTGATACCCGGTATTAGTTAAAAGAATATTGATGTTATAGGACATACTAATTATATACTAATTTAAAATTAAGAGGTATAATATAGGTTTTAAAAGTTATTAGTGTTAATCCGTACATGATATTACAGTTTCTGAGGGGTGTTTAATTAGAAGGGCTACTTGTATAAAGGCCAATATAAATACTAAGATCAGGAGGATGGAACACTTTAAGGGATAAATAAAGTAATTACTAAAACTATTTAAAAAAAATATAGCCTTATTGTATAAAGTTAAAATTTAGGGTCATCAAGACGATTTAGCATTGAGGCGAAACAGAAAATTAAGAATATATTAATTAAATTATAATCTAAGCAGTTTAATTTTAAATTGTGAAGGAACCCATATCGTTTTATATAAGCTAAGTATGAATTTATAGGGGTACAACATTTAAGTTTATCTAAAGGCAATTATAAAGTATTTAAAAAGTATTAAAATGATCAGGTAGGATAAAACACCATAGAAAAGGAATAGAATAGCTTAATCACTAAAATCCATGATAAAGTATATATACAGGTAAGTAACATCAATAGAGAAGACTTATAGAAAATGTATAATTCAGGTATTTAAAACTAAAAATTGTTTATTTACTTATTTAGCTTTTATCTATAAAGACTGATACCAGGTATTAACTAAAGGAATATTGATGTTGTAGGACATGCTAACTATATACTAATTTTAAACTAAGAGGTATATTATAGGTCTTAAATCACAAGATCAATAAAGTGCTACTTTCGAAAACATTTAAAGGTGCGGGTGACACTATGTACACATGATACCCTAAAGTCTAATCGATTATTAATCAGGTTGCCTTTATTTTTATGCTTAAAAATTTCATATGTTTCCATAGAGCACAGCCTACACCCATATCTGCTATTTCCACAAGGTTGTAATTTTCTTATTATTTCCCATTTCCATATTTCCCAATTCCACTTTCCTTCAATTCCCAAATCTTACTGGATAATGACGTACAATTCGCTTTATGTTTAAGTTTAAAGGACGACACGTGATTGTATATACATTTTTTCATATTAATCGAACAATCAATGTATATAAAATTATTAGTTGAAGTTATTATTGTACACATATATATTGCGTTCTGGGTAGGACATCGGCCTAATAACGGACAGCGGGATTTACCTCTACAATTGCAACTAAGAGAATTATTATCATTATTATTATTATTATTATTATTATTATTATTATTATTATTATTATTATTAGTATTAGTATTATTAAGTTTCAAATTATTATTATTTGATGTTGGTGTGCTTAGCCGAACCGCTAAGCACAGCAACATCAGGTATCAAGCGTTGGTGGGGGACAAACACTGACACACAAATATACACTCTCACAGGTGTATATACAGTATGCATACTAGATATATGTGTGTGTATAAACACACACACGACTGGTTAAACAAATCTCCTGTGCTGTGTGTGTGTGTGTGTGCACACACGACTGGTTAAAGAAATCTCCTGTGCTGTGCTGGTTAAACAAGCTCCTGTTGTTATTTAGTACTGAGTATGTGCTTATTGAAAATCGCGATAATTATTCAAATTTCTGACAGCTTGAATATTTTTATAAAGACATAAAATAATAAAATGGAAAAAGTAACTTTATTTGCGAGACAACAGCATTTTAATATTTGCAATTATTATAGGTAATGTCTAGAATGAATGTCAAATGAATAAATAACCAAATATAACTAAGATGAAATCAATAGGAACCCAGAACTAATTTAATCCTAAACTAAATCAAGGCACGAAGCACAATTCATTTACATCGTATTAATATTCATAATATTTAAGTAAGATTCAAACACATATGACTTTAGAAGAAGATGTAAATATTTAGCTCGAACTTCTCATATTTTCTGTCACATTAAGGATGCTTCCTGCTCTCAGCTCTGCTATTTCGCTGGCTTCAATCAACTAAAGAGGAAATTGGATGAAAGTTTAGTCAAACTCTGATAGGAATATTATTTTTTTTTAAAGAATCCTATTAATGCCATAGCTAATGTGTGCTAACATCTAGTAATGTTAAGTACAGCATCTGAAATTATTAAATTATCTACTATACTGTGACGCTGGTGTTTAACACAGTATCGAAATAGTATTCTATCAGATTATGAAAAAGAACTGATAATTACTGGAAATGAAATTACAAGATGACTATCGAATGACCATTACAAGATGACCATCAAACTATTTTATGGTGTGTCTTTCGTAGATATTTCGTTCGTCTTGGCAGAAAATTATTTGAGCTAAGGTAAAAATTATTGTCAACATCGGAATATTAAACGTCAGTTCTCGCTTTAATGATCCTATGGGTGTATAATAGAAAATATTAACGATGAGCTTCATTTAAACTTAGCACCTTAGTTTAAAATCTATTAACTATTCACTCAGTTCAGGTATGCTTCTGTGTATCATACTATAAATATGTATGTGTCCACGTTGGATGCTTTTCAAAAACGTGTCCGCCTTGGATGCGTTCCAAAAATCTCCAATAAAGAAAGAACGAGTTTCTAATCCTTAAGTAAGATCGGTTCCTTGCAACTAAGACATCATTAACTCAGTAAGCATGTATGTGTGTATACATGTGTGTATGCATGTAAGTATGCATATATGCATATATACAGAATGTATCTTCATGTATGCACGTGTTTTTCACTCATGAACCATGTTATTGTGGAGCAGTATATTTTGACTTTCATATGTGTGCAGGGGTTGGATATAATACGTGTGCATATATATATATACACATATAACAATATAAGGAATGGCCATAATAGGACATTCAACTCACTAGAAGGAGCAGCCAAACTCAAACCGCTAATAGTTGTAATTCTGAAATTGAAAGAGAAATAAAAACGTTTACCCCTTTCATCTCTGGACTATGCATAGTTTTGGCAAACACATATATATATATGCATATATATTTACATATGCATGTATATATGTATGTGTATGCATGTATCTATGTATATGTGTATACGTATGCATGTTTGCATATGTGTGTGTATATGTCCGTAGATAATACATAAGTGTATATGTATATAGATATGCATATAAATGAATATTTATATATATATATAGAGAGAGAGAGAGATAGATAGATAGATAGATAGATAGATAGATAGATAGATAGATAGATAGATAGATTGATAGATAGATTGACAGATAGATAGATGATAGATAGATTGATAGATAGATAGATAGATAGATAGATAGATAGATAGATAGATAGATAGACAGACAGATAGACAGATAGATAGATAGATAGATAGATAGATAGATAGATAGATAGATAGATAGATAGATAGATATACACACGCACACACATATATAGCAGACACACAGACAAGTCAAATTTTCTTATTTCCTTATCCTATTGAAATTGTAATCGATTTTTGACTCTTAGCGGGGTCACATCAGAGATATCTACCTTACTTGACCATTCCCAGAGGAACAAGCAGACCATCTGTTCCCAATCACAACAAATCTATTAATTTTAGAGCACGAAACCTACTAATTTGCATACTCTATCTGTTTGTAGATGTATGTGTGTATCTATGTGTGGGTGTAGAGGTATACATAAATATACATACAAAATACGTGTAGGTCTATTTATGAATATACATGTACTTACTAAAGGCTGAGCTTCTGGGATGTTTTACATATTTTTATACTTGTGTTAATAGTTGTAATTATAAGTTGTTAATTAGTTGGGTTCCTTTCGGTTTTGAGGGGCCCAGCTCCTCAAAATTAATGCTATATCAGTTAGTACCCAATAATTATGAGTATAAATCGAAGGTATTCATGCAGGTAGAACATCTGCATATATTTCATTAGTCCAGTATCAAGGTTTACTTTATCTCTTAATTTTAGGTTAATGTTTGATGGTTAAATCAGTATACTTTCTTTTCCTTGCATGCATCTTAACCTTAATTCCTCCTGTTCCACTCTGAATATTGAACGATAAGTTGCCTCCACTGCATGCCATCTCCTGCAGCTGATTTTGCATCTGTCCAGGTCAATTCCAGTTCCCGTAAATCCTCACACAGTGTACTGCACTATATTTTGGGCAGTCGCTCATTCTCAATGCAGTGTGTGGGAGCCTGTGTTCCTGCAACCGTATTTTATAATCGCAATCTTCGTTTCTTGACGATGTCTTTATGGATATAAGTTTTTATATATGTTTGTATATTCATATGAATATATATATATATGTGTGTGTGTGTGTGTGTGTGTGTATGTGTGTGTGTGTATGTGTGTGTGTATGTGTGTGTGTATACATATATGTATATATATATATATGTATACACACACACACACAAGCACACACACACACACACAAAGATAAATTGATAGATACAACTGAGTGGGCAAACAAAAATATGAGACACTTCGTAGTGCTGTTTTATATTTTAATAACCCTGGTACTTATTCTATCAGTTTCTTCTTGTGAAACCAGTAAGTTATGGGGATGTAAATAAACGAACACCAGTTGTGAAGCAGTGATGAGAGGGAAACACGAACACACACACATAGACTTACATATATACATATGCATACAATTGATTTCTTTCAGTTTCTGTCTACAAAATCCACTGACCAGGCTTTGGTTGGTCTGAGGCTATAGCAGAAGACACACGCCAAGTTACCACACAGTGGGACTGAACTGAGGACCATGTGTTTTGGAACCAACTGTGTTACCACACAGCCACACCTGCACTTATGTATGTGTGTGTGTATGTGTGTATGGGTGTATATATGTATACATATATATATATGCGTGTATATATATGTGTACATATTACATGTACATCTATCTATCTATCTATCTATCTATCTATCTATCTATCTATCTATCTATCTATCTATCTATCTATCTTCTATCATATATTATATATATATATATATATATATATATATATATACATCTAGACATACATGTATACACATACATGTATATCAATAGAAATACATCTATACATATACAGCTATACATATACATGTATACATATACATCTATATATGTATATACAGACAGTTATATGTAGAGAGATATATATACATCCATATACATACAATAGAGAGATGTTTTTGTTTCACTTTTAACACGTAAGACTGAAATAGTGGAGAAGATATGATATTGCTGTGGGCTCGAACTAGGCAAGAAGTTAGAAATTGTTTTGTCCATGACACTACATGAACCCTAAGTAAGGCATGTGTAAAATTTGAATGAAATTGGTTGTATAGTTCTCAAGTTTTAGGGATTCACACAAACAGACGGACAGACACACATTCTCAGTTTTATATATATACTAGAATTATGACCCGTCGTTGCTGGGTCATAGTGCTAGTGCATGCATATATGTGTATATATATATGTGTACATATTACATGTACATCTATATATATACATCTACACATAAAATACAAAATACAAAGTTATATCTTGATATCACTAGTGATAACAATACTCAAAATATATAACAGACTGGAATTGTAGGCCCGTCTCTTGCAATTTCGATCAATTGTATCTTGTCCACCCTCTTGTATAGAAGTGTGGCTACAATCCAGCCTACCTCTACTTCTGGGGGGACATTTTAAATTTTTATCTGTGACGTCCTACGTAAAAATAAAATATTTCCACTTTGCAAGGTTCGAGTCAAGTACTCCTTTGACTCGAAACTTGCTTCTATTGTGGCGAATTTACCACCTCTGGTTAGATATCTTTCATATTCGCACCAAGACACTTTTCGATGGTGCCCTCCTCCAGGTGTTCAATTCTGTTTTTTTTTCTCTACATTGTATACTTTATAGACAATAGTCTTTTCTTTAATTTAATTTTTTATTTCGTTTGGTGGTGTTATCCTAGATTCACCGTCTTTGTCGGTGATCAATCCAAAATAGTTTTGTATGTGCACAGCTCCATCTGGACTATTCCATTTCTGCACGCTAATTTTATTTATAATTTATTCCGATTCATGTGAAACCACTTATTCAAGTTCAAATCATTGATGCAATTTTATACCAATTGCTATTTTTACTTTTGTTATGTTACGATCATATTATACTTTAGTTTGATTTTAATTATTACTTACTACATATAATTCAATTATTATTATCTCTAATTTTTATTGTTAAAGTGAAAGTATCGGACATAAAATAGAGAAGTGTTTTTGTTTCACTTTTAACACGTAATACTGAAATAGTGGAGAAGATATGATATTGCTATGGGCTCGCCCTAGGCAAGAATTTGAACATTTTTTTGTTTTGCCGATGACACTCCCCGGACTCTAAGTAAGGCATGTGTAAAATTTGAATGAATGTGGTTGTGTAGTTCTCAAGTTTCAGGGAAACAGACACACAGACAGACACACATTCTCAGTTTTATATATATATATATGTGTGTGTGTGTGTGTGTGTGTGTGTATGTGTGTCCCAAGTTTCTTCAAATTTCTCACCTATAGAGAAAGAGTTACTTTCTTGCCTTATACACAAGAAACTTTCATTAGAATTCATACACACACCGAACAGGGTAGGTTTGTATTTATATACGTTATTATTCATACATATATCTATGTAGCTATAATTGTGTATGTATACGTATTCATTTGCATATGTATGCATATACACATGTAATAATATGGACGCAAGCATAGAGAGATTGCATATGTGGATTTTATCACAAACTGAATTTTATATATTTATGTATCTTCCCAAGTATGTATCTGTGCATGTATTTTTATTATAACCGTAAATATAGTTTGACTTGAGTGTGTGTGTGTGTGTGTGTGTGCGTGTGGATCAGTGTGTATTTGTGAGTATATATTTGCATGTGTGCGAATTTGCATGGCTATATGTGTATATATATGTACATACCACAGACTAAACATCATGTATTTTTTGTTATTTTCAGTGTTATCAATACCTTGTTTATTTCTAATATATACTGTATGTTTCTAATTAACCACCCACTTCCTGATTACATGAATTTCGGCTTCTCAAGAGTATTACTGGGGCAGTTCTATTATGAACAGCTTCAATAATCACAGTTAGGGGTTATATTCCTTCGTAGAGTACCCTTAGTCATCATCATTGTTCGACTGTGGTCGAGACAATGAAATTTACCATGCTACGCCAGACTTCACGGTCCATCATGGCATTACGGAGGTCCTGATGCTGGATGCCTGTATCCCTGGAGATTACATCAGGGTAGGAGAGTGTGCGCCCTCTGGTATTGCGAGTAGATGGCTTTCAGAGGAGAAGAGTAGAAATTGCCTCGTTTTCAGCTCTACAACAATGCCCAGCAAACTGGACTCTCCTACCTTTCACAAGAGATTACACAGGTGGTGGTTTCCCATATATTTGCATTTTGGTTGGATGGCGCTTCCACGAGAGATTTTGAGCTCTCATAAGGAGGCGAGTGTAGGTTCCATCCAACCGCCTCTTTGATAACGTCCAGGTTTCTGAGCCATATGGTAGAATTGGTTCGACTGTGGCTTTGAAGATTTCAAGTTTGAAGTCTCTACTTAGATTTGATGACCAGATCTTATGCATGTCATTACAGGCTGACCAGGCCATACCCTTTCTAGTTAGTACCCGTAGTACTGTAGCCGTAGATTTTCTTCGTTAAGCCGTTCGAGATATTTGCATTATTTCTTCTTTTATATATCATCCCCTGGGAATTTTATTACTAACTCTGGCGAATGATGCTTACATTTTACAGTCTTATGATAACATTTCCTCCATCCATAGTCTTTCAGTTAATGAGTTACCCTTACACATCAAAGTAACGTTTTTTAGTTTGATCTGTGTAGACTAAGAGCCCATTACATTCTGTATAAGTATATAGGGAAGAAATTTCACAAATGAAATGAGGAAAATAAGAGACATACATACTAATACATTCTTATAAGCACCCGAAGGACCCAACACTCAGACAATTACAAGAGTATGTCCTCATTCATGGAACATCCCGAGTACTAAATAAGAAATATACATAGGTGTCATACCCCAATACCTACCGTTTATATATATATACAGATAGAGTAGGTAGTGGTGTGTGTATGTAGTCATGTGTGTGTATGTATCTATGTCTATCTATCAATCTATCTACACACACACACACACACACACACATATATATATATATATATGTATATATATATATATGTATATATATATATATATATATATATGTGTGTGTATATATATATATAAGTATTATATGTATATATATGTATATATATATATATATAACGGGAAGCTTTATGAAAATAAACAAAAGACGAAGGCAGGTGGAATACAAACAAACAATTGTATTAGTATGGCGCTCAGGAATATAAATAAAACAAGTCTTTTACGTTTCGAGCCTACGCTCTTCAACAGAAAGATACACAGAAAAGAAACACGGAGAGAAACAAGGAGAGAAAAAAATGCGTGCAGAAGCTAGTGATTCAACATGGCGATTCTGGCCAGAAGTCAGGGATCAAACGTGAGACGCAAGAGCGAAAATAGGGGAGATAACAGGGTCAAATGACTTCGCCCCAACATAAGGTTGCGTGTGTGTATGAGAGAGTATGTGGTGCGTATGAAAGGTCTGGACGTGTGTATGTATGTAAGTATGATGTGATGTGTAATGTCGTATGGTGTAGTGCAGAGAGGGGAGAAGAAGGGGAGAGTGAGAGAGAGAGAGTGGAGGAGAAGGGAGGAGATGAGGAGGAGAGGGGAGGAGAGATGATGGGGAGGGGGAGATGGGAGGAGAGATGATGGGGAGGGGGAGAGGGGGAGATATATATATATGTGTATGTATATGTATGTATGTATATATATATGTATATGTATGTATATATGTATATGTATGTATGATGTATATATATGTATATATATATATGTATATGCATGTGTATATGTATATACACACACACACATATATATACATGTATGTATATGTGTTTGAATTGACCTTGTGGGACTCTGTTTGCTCGTGGACTCTAACCTAGATGGTTTTAAAAATTGAACGCGTGTGGACGTACTTCTGTGTGAAGGAAGTAAACAACCTCTTTAAAATATTTTTAGTAGTTTATTTTATTTTATCTTAGTTTTTCTTTTTTTTTTGGTATCATGACACGCTTTAGAATTCCTATGAATTTTTAGTCTTTTATATTTACCTTTTTGATAGGCTGTTCTACATTTGTATTTTAATCGCATATATATTTTTACCTTCTGTGTTTTTTTATGTATATGTATATTTTTTATATGTTTAAAAACCATGGTAATATTTATATATGATTAAATGTTTTGCGGTATGGTGCTATATATAAAGTCGTTGACTCGAATTTGATGTTTGTTCTATGATCAATGTTTTCCTTTACTTTTTTTCTATTTTTTGTGTTACTTTCTGTTGAAGAGCGTAGGCTCGAAACATAAAAGACTTTCTCCTTTCGTGAGCATTAAACTAATACATGTGTTTGTTGTTTACACGCCCGTCCTTCGTCTTTTGTTTTTTTTTTGTAAATTCTCACCACACACACACACACACACACACACACACACACATATATATATACATATACATATATGCGTGTGTGTGTGTGTATGTATGTGTGCGTGTACAGGCATATATAAATATGCGTACAAAATACATACAGAAATACATACATGCATTATCTTCACTACATATATGAACCTGAAGAAAACGGTTCACACGTTTAAAAGCAATTTTGAAAGGGAAGTAGTTTCCACCGCAAGTTTGAAGTCTCAAATTCATTTATTTGCAATACAGAAATTTGAATGTAATCGAAGTAACGTACCCCATTCAGAACAATGATACTTCTCCAACACAGTTACTAATAATGCTGTGATACAATTATTTCATTTCATGCGCAGGAGTGGCTGTGTGGTAAGTAGCTTGTTTACCAACCACATGGTTCCGGGTTCAGTCCCACTGCGTGGCACCTTGGGCAAGTGTCTTCTACTATAGCCCCGGGCCGACCAATGCCTTGTGAGTGAATTTGGTAGACGGAAACTGAAAGAAGCCTGTCGTATATATGTATATATATATATATATATATATATATATATATATATATATATATATATGCATGTTTGTGTGTCCGTGTTTGTCCCCCTAGCATTGCTTGACAACCGATGCTGGTGTGTTTACGCCCCCGTTACTTAGCGGTTCGGCAAAAGAGACCGATAGAATAAGTACTGGGCTTACAAAAGAATAAGTCTCGGGGTCGAGTTGCTCGATTAAAAGGCGGTGCTCCAGCATGGCCGCAGTCAAATGACTGAAAAAAGTAAAAGAGTAAGAGAGAGTATATGCAATCCTACATCCACAGAATTGTGGAGAAACATCGATAACAACTCATGAACATACTACAAAATGTAATTGCTACTTCTGTGTACACTGGAGCGGCGAGCTGGTAGAATCATTAACACGGCAAGAATGATGCTTAGCAGTATTTTGTCCGTCTTCAGGTTCTGAGTTCAAATTCCACTGAGTTCGACTCTGCTTTTATCTGTTCGGGGTCCATGAAGTAAGTACCAGTTTAGTACTGGAGTCGATGGAAGAGATTTAGCCCAACTCCCAAAATTGCTTGCCTTGTGCCAACAATTAAAACAAATATTTCTCTTTACCGTAAGGCGGCGTGCTGGCAGAATCTTTAGCACGCAGGGGAAAATGCCTATAGTCATTTCGTCAGTCTTCGCGTTCTGCGTTCAAATTCCACCGAGGTCAACTTTGCATTTCATCATTTCGTGGTCGACAAAAATAAGTACCGGCTGGACGATGGGGTCGATACAATCGACTTACTCTTTCCCTCGATATTGCTGGCTTCTGCCAAAATTTGAAATCAATATTTCTGTGTACATTATTGCATACGAAATTTTCCTGTCTTGTGAGGAAGTAATAAAGTGCGTCCATTGATATCTTATTGATTTACATTTATTTCTGCTCTACCAACTGACTTACAGTATGGAATCACCCAGCTATGCACAAACACATACGTTATTTCAGTAGCCTGTCGTTTGTTCTGTTAGTACAATATCTTCTACTTGTTTAAGGCGGCGAGTTGGCAGAATGGTTAGAACGTCGGGCGAAATGCCTAGCGGTATTTCGTCTGCCGTTACGTTCTGAGTTCAAATTCCATGGAGGTCGACTTTGCCTTTCATCCTTTCGGGGTCGATAAATGAAGTACCAGTTACGCACTGGAGTTGATGTAACCTACTTAATCTGTTTGTCTGTCCTTGTTTGTCCTCTCTGTGTTTAGCCCCTTGTGGGTAGTAAATAAATAGGTATTTCGTCTAGCGTTACGTTGTGAGTTCAAACTCCGCCGAGGTCGACTTTGCCTTTCATCCTTTCGGGGTCGATAAATTAAGTACCAGTTACGCACTGGGGTCAATGTAATTGACTTAATCCCTTTGTCTGTCCTTGTTTGCCCATTGTGTATTTAGCCCCTTGTGGGTAGTAAATAAATAGGTATTTCATCTAGCGTTACTTTCCGAGTACAAACTACGCCGAGGTCGACTTTGCCTTTCATCCTTTCGGCGTCGATAAATTAAGTACCAGTTATGCACTGGGGTCGATGTAATCGACTGAAACCCTTTATCTGTCTGTGTTTGTCCCCTCTATGTTTAGCTCCTTGTGGGCAATAAAGAAATAAATATCTTCTACTTCTTGGAGTTAGCGTTTTGTTCTCCTATGCCACGCCTTCTCCGTTTATCAACCACACTGGGCGTTTAATCCCTAAGTCCAACATTTTAAAAAAGTATTTCTTAACCTTATTTCTAATCACCTGGATGACAACTGTCTGAAAATGGCTCGTCCATGTGTTGCTTTTCGCAATAATCATGAACAACATGAATCTCTAATAAAAATCTTCTCCAAATCAATTAACTCAGCACTTACTATGCTCTGCGCTTCTTCTTATTTGATTATGCTTTGCACATTAATAGACAACCCTATTGCCTTGTCTTGGGTATATATGTCCTTGATAAACTTATAGGGATGCATTTTTATATACGTCGTCGAGTCCTGGTAATTTTTAGACCTGGCGAAACCAGTCCTCACGACAGCCCAGAGGCCATTTCTTTTAGCGAGAGGGCTAGAGAAACAAAAAGATACAGAGACAGAAGGAAAGAAAAGAAACAACTCTACTATATGACTGGTATTTCATTGATCTCGTTAGGATATACGGCTAAGTCGACTTCTGTCATATTTATACTCTGGACACAAAGAGATTGAACAATTTCCGGAAACACAATCTATGAGACGCTCTTAGACGTTTTCGAGAGAGATGGCTGTGTTATCTCTAAAGTTATATTTTGATACAACAAATGCGTACCATCTTTCTCGGATGGTATAATTAAGGGATTATTCACTAACAGTCTAACGGCGCTCAAACTGAAGAATCTTACTGAGATCTCTTGATCTGCTAAAACTAACATTTAACTCTCCTTGAAATATACAATTAGATTGATATGATATTTTAAAAAGTCACTAATCCCCGGAATATATGCTAAAAGAATGCGGTGTTCTCTACTGGAACACCAGTCGAAAAATGTAATTTCAGGACTCAGGTGCATATGTTATAAAATTTGGACAACTCTGAACTAAACTAAGTCTACAAAATCTGAGCGATGACTTTTTTCCCCACAAAATACTTACAAAATTAAAATAGAATTGTAAGTTATTTACGAAGGGGTCATTTAAACATATGCATACCTGAAGGAAGAAGTGTAAAATAATTATTTCCCTGCTGAACACAACACTTCTGTGACAATACATAAAACAATATAAACACTTCAAACGCGAATGTAAACTGTATGAACCAAAAACAAGCATTTTTCATACTACAGTACAAAAGCAAAGGCTTCAATATACTTTTTTTGAACAAAAATGTGTTACCATCACAGAAAAACAATTTTGTCGTTAAAATAATCCAGAAAACACTTTTGCAACCAAATACAACAAACCTCAAATTCCTTATTACACTCCAATAAGGTTAGGAAGTTCATATCACCACATGCTATCATATATTTTCGATTTTTTTGTTTTAACTGTAGTCGACGTTGATTGTGCTACGATTGAATATTAACATTTGGTACCTGTGGTCAAACAGAAAGTACGTCTATGAGGGCTAAAAACACAGGAGATGTTCACTTTCTCTATAAGAGAAAAGAGCGAATTAACTCAAGCAGTGTTATAATTCATTTTCTTATGAAAAATTTCATGGAAACTTTGAATAAAAGGAATCTTACACATCAATAAACTTTTCTTTGGGATGTGGTTTTAAGAGGAAACCAATTTAAGTCAGATATTCTCCTGTTTAAAAATCCTTTTGGAAACGATGAAGTGTGGAATCCTAATCTGTGTGTGACAACAGGAAATATATAAGAATAGTGTGTACTCAATATTCGTTTCTAATCTAAGCACAAGGCGCGAAATTTTGGTGGAGGGTGGCAGTCGATTAGATCGACTCCATTACGTAACTGGTACTTAATTTATCGACCCCGAAAGGTTGAAAGGCAAAGTCGATCTCGACGGAATTTGAACACAGAACGTAACGGCAGATGGAATACCTATTTCTTTACTACCCACAAGGGGCTAAACACAGAGGAAACAAACAAGGATAGACGGTCGGATTAAGTCGATTATATCGACCCCCAGTGCGTAACTAGTACTTATTTAATCGATCCCGAAAGGATGAAAGGCAAAGTCGACCTCGGTGGAATTTGAACTCAGAACACAAAGACAGATGAAATACCTCCAAGCATTTCGCCCGGCGTGCTAACGTTTCTGCCAGCCAGCCGCCTTGAAATATTCTTTTCTACTCTCGATACAAGGCCCGAATACAGTTGATTAGATCGACTCCAGTACGCGACTGGTACTTAATTTATCGAACCCGAAAGGATGAAAGGCGAACTCGACCTCGGCGGAATTTCAACTCAGAACATAGAGACAGAAGAAATACCTCTAAGCATTTCGCCCGGCGTGCTAACGTTTCTTATTTCTTTATTGCCCACAACGGGCTAAACATAGAGGGGACAAACAAGGACAGACAAACGAATTAAATCGTTTAAATCGATCCCAGTTTGTAACTGGTTCTTAATTTATCGATGCCGAAGGGATGAAAGGCAAAGTTGACCTCGGTGGAATTTGAAATGTAGAACGTAACGGCAGACGAAATACCTATTTCTTTACTACCCACAAGGGGCTAAACACAGAGAGGACAAACAAGGACAGACAAACAGATTAAGTCGATTATATCGACCCCAGTGCGTAACTGGTACTTATTTAATCGACCCCCAAAGGATGAAAGGCAAAGTCGACCTCGGCAGAATTTGAACTCAGAACGTAATGGCAGACGAAATACCGCTAAGCATTTCGTCCGGTGTGCTAACGTTTCTGTCAGCTCGCCGCCTTAGCGAGTACTCAATATTGCTGAAGAGTGGATATTTGTGCGCTAAAGAGTATATTTTATTTTATCACT
>NC_043002.1:10810617-10813117 GCF_006345805.1 Octopus sinensis
TCTGGCTGCTTTTCTGGTGGACGATGGCCTGTTTAGGCCATTCCTAAATTGTTATATATATATATCTATATATAAAGGGTAAAGACCCCCTCGGTCATGAATGACCATGGGATTGCAACCTAGAAAGTTACCCTCCTAGACACAAGTCTGGGCAAGGTTGTTTTTTATGGAAGGCCAG
Source organism: Octopus sinensis (assembly GCF_006345805.1). Taxonomy (NCBI): domain Eukaryota; kingdom Metazoa; phylum Mollusca; class Cephalopoda; order Octopoda; family Octopodidae; genus Octopus; species Octopus sinensis. Next base: position 10,810,796 of record NC_043002.1, read on the forward strand.
CAGTCGCCATGCATACCAGCCTCCCCTCTCCACGCCACCAGTGTTATCCAAGGGAAAGACAAAGGTCGATACAGCTTGGCACCAGTGACGTCGCAACTCATTTCTACAGCTGAGTGAAACGGAGCAACGTGAAGTACAGTGCTTGCTCGAGGAACACAACACGCAGCCCGGTCCGGGATTCGAGCTCACACAACCTCACGATCGTAAGCTCGACGCTAACCACTGAGCCATGCGCCTTCACACACCACACCACACATATTATATATATAATATATATTATATATTATATATATATATATATATATATATTATATATATATAGATATATATATATATGTGCGCCTAGACTTTAATTTCATTTATATTTAACATTCACTATTAATATCCCTACTCTTTCTGTTTGCTACTTATGACGTTATATCATATAACGTTTTTTTAAACAATATTAATAGCGTTCTTGTCTATCGCTATACGAATCCATCATTTTTTGCTAAAATGTCGTATTGACAAGTTTCGTTTTTTCACTTTCCCGAAGAGAAGATTGCATTGTTATTTACCTTTATTCTTTTGAATAAGTATCAGTGGAATTTTTGAAAATATGTAGAAAGAAAAAATACTTGTTTAAACCTGCGTTGACTCCCTTTTTATTCCTATATATATATATATATATATATATATATATATATAATATATATATATATATATATATATATATATATATCAATATATATATATATGTATGTATATATATATATATATATATATATATATATATATTATATATATATATATATATCAATATATATATATAGTTTATGTATGTATATAATATATATATATATATATATATATATATATATATATAATGTAACTCTATTACAGCTAGTTAAAGATGGTCTCAAGATAACTGTAGTCGTCTGAGAGTCGCTTTCTAAATTTCGACTAAGATGTACCATCTGACAACCTGGTTTCCTTAAACTTGAACGTTTTGGTCCTTGCTTAAGGCTTAAAGCTGCTTCCATTTACATGCATAATAATAATAATAATAATAATAATAATAATAATGTATATGACTTGAGATGTTTGCGTTGCCTTAACTCTTTTGGTCCTCTTTAAAAATTATATATCTGCTATATCGGAAATCTGCAATGGCTCCATAACTAGCGTCTCGGCTATAAGCTTGGGGCCCACGTAATCCATTACTCCACTTACCTAGTGTACCTAATTGTTTAGATCACCTGTGAACTAAGCCCCCATACTTTGTGGATATGTGTGTGCGCGTATGTGTGTGTGTGTGTGTGTGTGTGTGCGCGCGTGTGTGTGTACGTATGTATGTATATAGTTGAAATTTACCGAAAAAAAGACGAAGACAGGTGTATGAACAACAAGAAGGTGTATTTGTTTGACGCCCAAGAAAGTGAGAAAATTTGTTTTTAAGTTTCGAGCCTAGGATCTTCAACAGAAAAGAATACGGGGAAATATATAGAGAGAGAATAAAAAAAACTTGTTGATTTAGCGATCAATAATATATCTATGAGCAGAATTTAGTTTAGCTGAAATATTTCTATCACGTATTTCAACTGCTAAAAGGCAAATACACTGTTGTTACGGTGAAGAAAAATCTCTCTTATGGTAAAATGGTGTGAAAATACTCAGTTCGTTCAGTATTGCCATCTGTTGGGAATCTCAGACATCAATGTTTCGAGTATTTTGACTCTTGTCAATGAGATGTACCCAAGAGAGGCAACTCTGAACGAACTCAATAAAGCTGTAGCTTTATATATAATTCAGTCAACACGTTGAATGATTAGCGCTAGTAGATCACCCGATCAAAGTAAATAACGAAGCATTGGCGCAAAGCGGTTTTTAACTATAAGTATAATTAAGGTTAATTGAAGTATGTTTGTCACATATTTCAACTGCTAAAAGACACTGAATAAACTGGGTATTTTCACACCTTACTACCATCAGAGAAATATTTTTTCCACCGTAAATGTGGTGTATTTGCCTTTTAGCAGTCGAAATATGTAACAATATATTTCAATTAACCTAAATTCTGCTCATAACTAAACTCAGATTTGCGCCAATGCTTCGTTTTATATATATATAATATATATATATATAATTAGAATGGAAGAAATGGAGTTGAACGAAGATTGTACAGAATTCTTTTATTACATTTCTGCTGTGATTTTTGCTACCCAGGTATCGGTAAACTTTTGAATAATCGTAACAAGAAAATTCATCTTTCCATTTAAACAAATATATATATATATATTATTATATATATATATATATATACAGTAGTTAAAAATTATGCAA
>NC_043002.1:10818117-10820617 GCF_006345805.1 Octopus sinensis
AAAAAAATATTATAACTGAATAAATAAATGAATTTATAAAATACAAAAGCTCAATTCTAAAATAGTTTTTTTTTCTGATTTAGAGCGCTGTGTACGTAGAATGTGTAAGTACATTTGAAGATGTACTGAAGATTTGTTAGTATCTCCATATCTTTACATTAGAGACTGTAATCAAATACTTTGTGTTAAATGTTTAATACAGTGTTTGAAGACGAACCGAGAAACTATCATCTAATTTGCCTAACTCAGTGTATGAGCCATCGATGTTGTAATGTGTGTGTGTGTGTGTGTGGTGAAATGGATGCCATTATCTGAAAGTTCACAAAGATGTTTGCTTGATCAATGTTAAAAAGACAGAATCCAATGTTATAAAACAATATTCAATATTTAAAACATAGCTGTCGATGTTTAAAATGCACTTTGATGCTCGGTCAGTCGTCATGCGATTACATCCGCTTATCAGCATGAGAACATTGTATAAACAGACTTCTGTCGTCACGCTAAACTAGAGTTACCTAGAGTTTCACAGACGTGGCAGATCATTTCACCCTTGCATGCGAGAAGTAGAATTAATCATATAATACATAGGTGCACGGTTTCAAATTTAGAAAATTGATATAGCCATGGATATCAGTCGAGTATCAGTTAGCTGATACTTATTTTATAGGCTTGGAAAGATGAGGGGCGGGGTTTGAGTTCATAACATAAAGACCAGAATAAACACTGCAAGACATTCTGTCTGACATTCCAGCGTTTTGATCAATCCATCGTAAATTCACAAGTAATAAATATATCACGCACTACAAAGATTTAATCTCCTTCGAACGAAGGTGATTGACTTTATTAACAAGTGCATTCTTCTCTCTGTAATGAAATGGAATAATTCCGCACTAGATTTTCTCTCCACTGAATCATTTTTGACCCATGCTGCCCTTTCAGCTCTAAGAGGATTTCTACTTAATAACAATATTGTCTTTCTACATAAATTAGTTTAAATTTCATGCGTAGTTGTTCTATTCTTATTGTTTAGTTGTCGCAAAAAAATAATTATAATTAAAACGGGTGTTTACTAACGAAATACAAACCTAACAAGACATGATAGCACGACATCAACGGATAAAATAACTGTTTAGCTAATCGGACCACTTTTATTTTAGGATAGAAATGGAAGACAAAAGGGAATAAAAGAAATACAGTCCATTCTAAGATTTTTGAAGAATTACAATTTCTAATTATTCCAAATATTTAATTAGAATTTATGTTTTTCCATGGCATTAACTCTGGGTTAATGGACGTTTTGTAATCTGTACAAAAGTTGGATAATTAGAAACTCATAGATTAGAATTTTGAGAAAATCTTCGAAAAAGATGTTTATTTTTAATTTCCAATTTTCATTTCTAATAATTAATTCTTAAATGATCAGGCTCGAAAACAAATATTGCATATTTTTAGGTATTTCTTTATTTTCATGGTTTCTTTATGCTTTGTTTTCGTTTTTCAATATTTTAAAATTATCATTAATACTCATTGACACATTTTATTTCTCACTGCTTATAGTTATTCACGTGTGTAACACATTTTAATGTTTTCGGGCTTCATAATAAAATCCCGACGAACACAGAAAAAATCATCAAAAAATAATTGGTAATTTCACAACTATCAATAAATATAATTGATCATCTTACTACCAAAATATAACAGTTTTATTCAGGCGTAAGCGTCTCTTTATGCAAATAATGGCGATCGAGAAAGATAAATAGAAACTAATGTAAATTTTTGGAAACTGGTATTGCTAGTGATATCATGATACCAATAATGATTAATAATCGACCGCATCTCGTTTCCAGGAAGGGAATGGGTGAAGGTTATTGTTTCATACAGAGGACTACTTCTATTGCGAGATACTGGGTTTGAAAAACTATGTTGTACGAAGTGACGAAAGATTATCTGCGACTGCAAATATCCAAAAAGTCACTGATCAAAAAGACGATAATAAAAAAAAAAATACGCCCTTTTAAAGCCTAGCCAGGCTGATGGGCCCGGTTTCCCGGTTTCCATGGCGTATATGTTCCCAAGCTGGATGAGACGCCAGTCCATCACAGCATTACTCATTTTAGCCAGCTGAGTGGACTGGAGCAACGTAAAATGAAGTGCTTTGCCCAAGAACACAACGCGTCGCTCGATCCAGGAATCGAAACCACAATTGTGAAGAGGAAGACGAACGATTTTAAAAACGAGAGTACAAACTTAGGCATGGATTGTGTCGATAAAAGAGTACATTGGCATGTTAGCCAAGTTATTGGAATCAAAGTGTAGAAAAAGTGGTATGGACACGAGTCAGAATCTGTAATGGTGAATAATAATCATAAGATTTTACGAACGTTTCTCAAATGTGATCATAATTTTGGTTTCAAATTTTGGCACAAGGCCAGCAATTTTAGGGAAGCGGGAAAGTCGATAAGATCGACACCAGTGGTCAACTGATACTTCTTTCACAAAT
>NC_043002.1:10825617-10848117 GCF_006345805.1 Octopus sinensis
GTAAATATGTATGTGTATGCATATGTATGTGTGTGCATCTTTATGTACGTATCCTACATATTTATGTGCATGCATATCCGTGTTTGTGTATTTTCTATGTATGTGTGTGAACATGTGTTTCTATACGTATGCACCTCTATCTCCTTGTGTGTGCATGTCTGTATGTGTGTGTGCGTGCTATGCAACTATGAACCATGTTTGTATGTATGGATGTGCATCTTTATATGTGTGGATCCGTGTCTCTATATGTGTCTGTTCTTATAGCCTATGTACCTATCCGTATATATCACAACAAACATATTTTCCTTCTACTACATTGCACACATGCTGCGCTTTGTAGCAAAGAGAAATGTGTTAAACACGCAAACATACCTTCAGATACCGTTAAATACGAAAACACTTCTAAAGTCAGCAATTCTTGCAATTCGTATAATGTTAACTTAACGTAAATAGACATGCATATAAACAGCTTGACGTATTTGCACATGTAATTTGAGAGAGCATTTGCACCAGTGGTACAATAAGAAATGTCCATCAACTATTTAGTAAGCAATCCTCTATGACACATTGTAATCATTACAAGTGTTACTCGTCATATGTGGAGGCGCAATGGCCCAGTGGTTAGGGCAGCGGACTCGCGGTCGTAGGATCGCGGTTTCGATTACCAGACCTGGCGTTGTGAGTGTTTATTGAGCGAAAACACCTAAAGCTCCACGAGGCTCCGGCAGGGATGGTGGTGATCCCTGCTGTACTCTTTCACCACAACTTTCTCTCACTCTTACTTCCTGTTTCTGTTGTACCTGTATTTCAAAGGGCCGGCCTTGTTACTATCTGTGTCACGCTGAATATCCCCGAGAATTACGTTAAGGGTACACGTGTCTGTGAAGTGCTCAGCCACTTACACGTTAATTTCACGAGCAGGCTGTTCCGTTGATCGGATCAACCGGAACCCTCGTCGTCGTGACCGACGGAGTGCTTCACTTCGTCAACTCTTGCGTTGCTATCTGCTGTTCATATATTTTGAAAGTTGTGACTTTCCCGCAAAGATGAAAATGATCAGAAGAAATATAGCATATACAAGGGGATATTTAACCTTGAGTTTTTAAATTTTCTGACCCTCATCCAACATTTGGTATAAACATCAAATTCTTAGTTGATTCGAACAGTTCCTTTGGAAGCCCTTACCTCGAATTTTTATCTTTATATTTTTCACTCTCCGATACGATACCTGAACCCTACGTACATGATGCATAGTTTCACATATGACTTTTACATGTAATTCTGTTCACGAATTTATAAATTTATATGTATATTCATTTAGTTGTTTGTCTAAAATCATACTGTGAATTTCTATTTCACTGCCTGAATTTGTTCCTTCTAAAATGAATATATGAGTGTGTGTGTGTACGTGTGTGTATTATCAACTGGTATTTTCAGTAAATATTCGTGCATTATTGTACCACTAAATTATATATATCAAATAAAATTAAAAACAGAACACAAAGGACAGAATACAAATTTTATTTGATATATTCTCTCTCACCTCTGCCACTATCTGGCATATACAGGTGCTTAACACTTATCAAGTATTCACCCTAAATTTACAGTATATATTATATATATATATATATATATATATATATATATATATATCTATATATATGTATATATATTATATATATATATTATATATATATATATATATATATATATATAATATATGATATATATATAATATTATATATGTATATATATATATATATATGTATATATATCAGGCGCAGGAGTGGTAGTGTAGTAAGAAGCTTGCTTCCCAACCACATGCTTCCGGTTTCAGTCCCAATGCGTCGCACCTTGGGTAAGTGTCTTTTATTTTAGCCTCGGTCCAACCAAAGCATTTTGAGTGGATTTTGGTAGACAGAAACTGCTGATAAAGGCTGTGAATCTAATAGTGCATACGACCCTTTCAGGCGGTTCCATTTAATCGAACAATGCAAGCATTACATCAATTTGAAATACATTGCATATTTTTATCTCTCTTAGCCTTCAGTATTTCTTTAATTTCCTTTTTTAATGAATTTATCGTTTTCCGATTTTAATTTTGAATTTCATTTTCGCAACGTAGCAATCACGGTATCATGAAATGGTTCAGAAATTTTTAAATCAGTCTTCATAAAAAATCAGCGTGACCTAATTTCTTGAATGATATATAGTTTTTTTTAATTACGTCAATCGCCTTTTGCCAATTTTCCAACAAATTCCACTTCATATCTTTTTTTTTTTAGATTAGTCACCTTATGGATATTTGGAATATAATTTTGGTAATAAAATGCCAGTAATAGGCACAGGAGTGGCTGTGTGGTAAGTAGCTTGCTAACCAACCACATGGTTCCAGGTTCAGTCCCACTGCGTGGCATCTTGGGCAGGTGTCTTCTGCTGTAGCCCCGGGCCGACCAATGCCTTGTGAGTGGATTTGGTAGATGGAAACTGAAAGAAGCCTGTCGTATATATGTATGTGGTGTTGTGTGTCTGTGTTTGTCCCCCTAGCATCGCTTGACAACCGATGCTGGTGTGTTTACGTCCCAGTCACTTAGCGGTTCGGCAAAAGAGACCGATAGAATAAGTACTGGGCTTACAAAGAATAAGTCCTGGGGTCGATTTGCTCGACTAAAGGCGGTGCTCCAGCATGGCCGCAGTCAAATGACTGAAACAAGTAAAAGAGTAAAAGAGAGAGTAACAAAAAGGCTTAAGTCGGGGTTGAGGTTACATATTTTTAATTACGTCTGCGCTCGACGGATCTAGTCGACGTCCATTTCTGTCAAAGATTTGTCGTAAATATCTTATTTTTGGTATGGAAATTTCACACTTTTTTACATTTAAAGTAAAGCCGTACTTCGTAATTTTTTCGAAGACATATTCTATGTGCTCTACATGTTGATCCCTGGATTCGCTTTCAATGTGTATATCATCCAGATACGGAATTACGAATTCACAGTCCACTAACACTGCATCCATAATCTGTTGAAAAATCGCTGTTGCAACTTTTAAGCCCGATGGTAACCTGTTGTATTTATACAGTCATTTATGTGTGTTATTAGGTATTTAGAGCATCCATCGTCTACGTGAATTTGTAGGTACGCGTCAGAGAAATCCAATTTAGAAAATATCTTGCCACCGTTTAATTTCGCAAAAATATCTTCCGAAGTAGGTAGCGGGTAGTGGTAAGTTTTGAGGCATTCGTTTAAATCAGCGGAAAAATCAGTGCACACTCTGATTTTATTATTCTTTTTCTTAACGTATATAGTTTTTTTTGCGAAATGTAATGTTACTTATCAAATCACCCTTGAATTTTTTTTTTCCTTAAACACCATGGGCAATTTTCGAAGTTTCTTTTAATCTAGGTCTCCGATTTTTTCCCCATGTATTTGTGTTAATTATCGAGACATCGCTGCCCGTATCCAATTATAACTTTACGTTTGTGTTATTAATTTTTACATACACCAGTTTCCCTTGAGGTTTGTTCGTATTTCTTGTCACCGATAATCTGTTAGCGTGATTTTTTTTCTGTTGAATCGTTTTTTAGGTTTCAATTTAAAATATGATTTTTTATGACCTATCTTAACACTCTTGAAGCATTTTATATTTTTAAACGGACAGTTACTTTTAAAATGTAGACCACCGCATCCATAACATGGATTCGATCCTGACATTTTTTTCTTATCCTATACCTGTTGACATGCATGAATGTGAGAGCAATCTTTCTCTTCAATTTTATCTGCGTCATGTCGTATATTTTAATTCTCTGCCATTCTTCAGCTACTGGCTATAGAGTTAAATTTTGGTCCCGTTCTACTTTTGTTAATATCCGGGAACATATATCTGTATCTTTGCTTGCAAGAAACTCTTGAACAAAACATTACACACTTGAACATGCCCGGGGTCAACTCATTCAATTTGAATTTCTCACAATCTCTGTTAACCACTCCGACATAGGTGACGAAATCTTCATCTTTTTTGACCAAATTTAAACATTCCCAGCCAGTATTGAACAGGGAACTTCTTTCACTAAAACTTTTCGATAAAAAATTGTTTCATCGAAACAAATCTCACCTTGTTTCTTCGGCAGAATATAGTTACTATATTTTTCGTGTTCGGCAGGGGATACATTTCTTAAAGTAGCCGCACTTACTTCTCGTCAGACTAACTTTTACATTCTTCTCTGGAGATTTCTTCGTATCTTCGAAAATATACAGGGAAGGTAATCCCTTCTTCTGGATTAGAGCTGAATTCTTCAATAGAGTTTGCTACGCTGTCTGGCGAGTACGAACCTGAAGTATTTTTAGATTTCTTCAACATTAAGTCCAGCCACTGTTGGTTTTGTTATTCTTGCTGTTGTAGTCGCTGCTGCTGTTGTAGTTGTTCCTGCAGTTGCTGCTGTAGTTGGTACTGTTACTACGGCTGTTGCTGATGTAACTGCACAACGGAGGCCAATAAATCTTCCATGTTAAAACAATTTTTTTCTTTGATTTCGTATCAAAAACAAAAAGTATTAGACCTCCAACGCAAGCTTAGAAAAACTCTTCGCCTCTTTTATATCCTGGTGTTTGATAAATATTTTAACGAAGCAGGGGAAGCATTTAAACGACGCAATATGATTAGAATTACACGAGACTCAACACTTTTAATCAAAGACTTATAGCGAACTGCCTACCAACGTAAACTGCCAATCGGTCGCAGTTCTTTATTTTATAACAATGATTCAGTCAACTTTTAGTTACTTGGAGTTGGGGTGATCGGAATCCTTCCACAACAATAATACCAATAATAATAAATAGTATGGAGACTTGTACATCCACAAATTTTATTTTGTTGTTATATATGATGTCACAGACAGCATATATAACCATATATGATGGATACTGATCGTTGTGGTTAGACCTTAACTGGAACTTAGTTGAGAGCTAATACGATATCCACCGTGATATATATCCCACCAAACTCACCTCCCTCTATATATATATGTGTGTGTGTGTATGTGTGTGTGTGTGTGTGTGCGTGTGGAGGCGCGTGGTTTAGTAGTTAGGGTGATGGCCTCATGAGCGTAAGATAGTCGTTTCGATTCCTAGACAGGGCGACGCGTTGTGTTCTTGGGCAAAGCACTTCATTTCACGTTGCTCCAGTCCACTCAGGTGGCAAAAGTGAGTAATGCTGTGATGGACTGGCGTCCCATCCAGCTTGGGAACATATACGCCATGGAAACCGGGAAACCGAGCCCATGAGTCTGGCTAGGCTTTAAAAGGGCACATTCTTTTTATCATATATATATATATATATATATATATATTATATATATATATATATATATATATATATATATATATATATATATGGGGGGGGGATATGAAAAATCAACGAAAATGCATATTATAAATTAAAAAAAGGCTTTTTATGAAAGGTAACGACAAATATATACATTTAGATGGACTGAGGTAGGAATAAATTCATAAAAGTCATTATTTTGAGATGATTATAAAAATCAGAAAGAAAAATCATACCATGGTTTCCGCAAAGCTATTCATTGCTTTGTATACACCGGCTAATACCTATATATATATATATATATATATATAGGTTTGTGTGTTTATCACTATCACTGCTCCACAACCAGTGTTAGTTTGTTTATGTCCTCTTAGTCTGTCACTTCGGTAAAAGGGAACGATAGAATATATACCTGGTCACGTAAATGCTCTCATCCTGCACCTCTCATAGTAGCTCTCTCCATGTTGCACTTTCATTGTCTTTCTCTCCACGTCTTTTACTTTACGATGTAAAACGTGGAGAAATTAAATCAACTATCCAGTAATATTTATATCGATCGGTGTCATGGAGAGATTAAATCTCGTTCCGTCCATTTATCTTTTTTGCAAATCATTTAGAGTTAACGATGTGCAAATGATTTTTGCTGAGCATGAAATCAAATCTTTATCACTAGAAGAGAAATTAATCGCATACATTTTTAAGGATTCGTGCTTCTACATCACCTTAGGTGAAATATTTTTAATTGAAATTCTGTCATTTTCTCTTTTATTTTATTTTCAAACATAAGAAAATTGAATAAAAAAAAGTAATTTAGATTTTTCGTTTGTAAATAAAAACTATAAAAGGGTTATAAAATATGAAATAATAATTCATCAAATATAAAGACTTGATATAATCGTCAACAATGTAAAGCTCTCACATTAGTCTTCTACCAAATTAAAATGAATATGATTTTGAGTGTGTTATGAGAATTCTTAATAACCGAGATGGACTAGAAATTCATATAAAAGGAATACATAAAAAGATAGCGACACTTTTCATCGTCATAAACAGGAAATTAGTACAACTAATTGTTCTGTAAAATAATAAATTTAAGTCTCTTCATAATATCATAATATCAAGATGGGCTGAAAAGTTCGTAGACTGACTATGATAAATTAACACTAGAGCTGTGAAATCTTGCATGCATTAATTTCAAGCCTTCTTTTTAATAACTGCATTATTTCTTTCCAGTTAAACGGATATTTTACTTTTACTTGTTTCAGTCATTTGACTGTGGCCATGCTGGAGCACCGCTTTTAGTCGGGCAAATCGACCCTAGGACTTATTCTTTGTAAGCCTAGTACTTATTCTATCGGTCTCTTTTTGCTGAACCGCTAAGTTACGGGGACGTAAATACGCCACTATCGGTTGTCAAACAATGTTGGTGGGGGGGGGGACAAACACAGACACACAAACATATACACACACAAACATATACACACACATACATACATATATATACACATATATACGACGGACTTCTTTCAGTTTCCGTCCACTAAATCCACTCACAATGCTTTGGTCGGCCCGAGGCTATAGTAGAAGACACTTGCCCAAGGGGCCACGCAGTGGGACTGAACCCCGAACCAGGTGGCTGGTAAGCAAGCTACGTACCACACAGCCACTCCTACGCCTGCACACAGCCACTCCTACGCCTGCACACAGCCACTCCCTAGCTCTTCAGAGAAAACTAGTAGCGACTTCTCTTGAAAATGGCCAAAATTTGGCATCAAGGTGTTGGCTTTACCATATTGAGCCAGAGACAAAGAGACTATCCTCATAGTGGAAACACCGCCTCCTCACCTGCTCCAAAGATTGCCAAAGTCGTTCCGCTGTAGGGAAGGTGATGGCCTCAGTTTGGTGGGATGTTAAATGCAGTGTGTCAATCTCCAAAACAGCCACGCCATAAATGGAGAGAACTATGTCAGCTTACTGGGGCAGCTACGAAAGTCTGTGAAGACTAAACATCCAGGAAGACTGACAAAGAAGGCCTTGTTTCGTTAAAGCAATGCTCCAGCACACCAGTCCTTGTTTTTAATAACTGCTGTGGGTGACTGTGGTTGATCAGCGTCCCCATTCTCCTGGTTTGATCCCCTCCTCTGATTGTCATCTGTTCCCTAACATGAAGAAACACTTGGCTGGGAACAGTATCGCAATGATGATGACATCATATTAAGGCGTCGAGCTGGCAGAAACGTTAGCACGCCGAGTGAAATGCTTAGCAGTATTTCGTCTGCCGTTACGTTCTAAGTTCAAATTCCGCCGAGGTCGACTTTGCCTTTCATCCTTTCGGGGTCGATAAATTAAGTACCAGTTACGCACTGGGGTCGATATAATCGGCTTAATCCGTTTGTCTGTCCTTGTTTGTCCTCTCTGTGTTTAGCCCCTTGTGGGTAGTAAAGAAATAGATGATGACATCATATCTGCTGTTGATGACTGTTATGACCAACAGAATGAAAGCTTCTTACACCAGGGCGATCCAAGCACTGCAACACCAATGAAGTAAGCGTGAGGGTTACGTTGGAAAATAAACATCATTTGGTCGGATTCCATGAAAGTATTTTCGTCAGCCTATGAACTTCTCAGCCGACCCTCGTATTATGTGTATAGATATATATGTGTGTACGTGAGCGTATGAGTGTTCGAGTGTATGTGTGAGAGAGAGAGAGAGAGAGAGAGAGAGAGAATGTGTGTGGTTGCGTGTGTGTATGTGTGCGTGCGTGTGTGTGTGTGTGCGTGCGTATGTCTGTGTATGCGTGCTTATGTGTGTGTGTGTGTGTGTTGTGTGTGTGTGTGTGTGTGTTATATTGAAATAAGTAATTCTTTATTGATGTCTATATATTTTGATCTGTGCAACCTTTCCAAACGAATGAAGATATTGGCGCGGTTGAAAGAATTTATAGTCAAAAATGCTATGAATTAATGGAAGGCATATGGTATTTTAAATATAGATCAAGAAATTTTATATTGAACGCGTAGGGCTACGAACGATATCCACTTTGGGAATTGTTTTTCGTAAACATGTAGTTATTGGATGAAAGAAATTTCTACAGAAATAATCGTTAACCGACTTCCTTACATTATCCACCTAAAAAAAATATTATACAACCATCTCGCTCTTTCATGCACACACAAACACACACACATACGCATTCTTGTATGCGAGTATGTATGTTTGTATATGTGCAAAATATATGTATATGTGCATGCGTGCGTGTGTAGAGTGAAAGAGAAAGAAGAATAGAGCGTTTACAGAAGTGTACAGAAAAATATATTGCTAACGATAAGAATAAGGTTAACCTGAAGAAATGAAAGAAACGTTCCTTAGTTTATTTATATGCAGGTAGAGAAAGTCTTCGAATTTTTCAATGAAATGGAACGATATAAAAGATTTAAAAAATAAAGAAATAAAATAAAATAGAATATTTACATTATTACATTTAAGAATCTGAGTCTACATTTTTGTGCATAAACGAAATTGAACTTCTTCCCTCCAGTAGAAGCATAAGTATTCTCGAACGCTTGACGAAAAATTCTTAACTGCAATCGCCTAAATATTCCACTTTATATCATTGAATTTTATTCCATTCCGTTTCATTTCATTTCCTAGGAAAATCTGAAGTCTTTTTGCAAAGATATTCAAATAATCTGAGGAACAATTTGTTCATTTATTTCAAAATTACATTATTTTTATCATAACCAATAAAAGGCATACGTATGTATACATATACATACATACACATATGTGTGTGTGTATGTGTGTGTGTACAGATATATATGTATATGTTAAGATATATAGATAGACACACACACATTTATGTATATATGTCTATGTATGTATAGATATATGTGTGTGCACATATATATACACATACACATATAGTTATATCGATTTCTAGTTTTATCCATCAATGTATGTCAATGTACATATATATCTATGTATGTACGAATCCATATATGCATGTATGCGCATTTATGCATGTATGTGTATGTATATCTGTATGCGTATATAGCATATATCATCAAACAGGGGCAAAAACACTGGAAAGACTGTGTATTAAGATTTGGGTTTCTATAAAACAATAACTGTGGGTATTTTTTATATATTCGCCCGCATACATATAAACTATATAGACAATACAACAATATTGTTTATGCGTGTGTGTGTGTGTGTGCGTGTATGTGTGTGTGTGTGTGTGCCTAAGTGTGTGGGTGTATGTGTGTGTCTGAGTACATATTTAACAATAGGAATAAGTAGCATGAAGCTTTGCCCATTTTTCTTCTATTATTATTTTTGTGCACTTTTTATTACGTCATAACCCTCCATAGGAATCGAACAACTTGCTTGTACAATAGACTGTGAGAGTTTGACGCAATCAACATTAGAGTCGACACATATGTCGACTCTAATGTTTATATATATATATATATATAATATACATATATATATGTATCTATATATATATATATATATATATATATATTATATATATATATATATATATGTGTGTGTGTGTGTGTGTGTGTATATATCACGTGATCACGTGACCTACCAGGCTATCAAATGTTGCTACACATCGCTGGTCACAATGCGCTTCGCATTCTTTTAGCCATTAAACGACCCTCACCCCGCTGGATAAGCGAGCAGGCCAACAGAAGAAAGAGTGAGAGAAAGTTGTGGCGAAAGAGTACAGCAGGGATCGCCACCATCCCCTGCCGGATTCTCATGGGGCTTTAGGTGTTTTTACTCAATAAACACTTACAATGCCCGGTTTAGGAATCGAATCAGCGATCCTACGACCGCGAGACCGTTGCCTTTACCACTGGGCCATTGCGCCTCCACACACACACACACACACCACACACACACACACACACACACACACATATATATATGTATGTATATATATATATATATATATAATATATATATATATATATATGTATATATGTATGTATGTATGTGTGTGTACATATGCATGTATCTATGTATTTGTGTGTCTGTGTGTGTACCCCCACCATCGCTTGACAACCGATGCTGATTTGTTCACATCCCCGTAACTTAGCTATTGGGCAAAAGAGTCCGATAGAATAAGTACTAGGCTTACAAAGAATACGCCCTACGGTCGATTTTTTCGACAAGAGGCAGTGCTCCAGTATGGCTGCAGTCAGATGACTGAAACAAGTAAAAGAATAAAAGAGCACACACACACACTTACACACACACACACACACACACACACACACACATATATATATATATATATTCTGTAATTCTTTCATTCTGTTATGTGTTTCAGAGCTACGGCTATGCTGTGGCACCGCCAGCATAATCACTGCTGCCCTCTTTTGAGTTTCCTGCTTTGATAATGCTTCATCTGGGACCTGGGATAACAAGAGGTCAAGTTGCTCTTTGAAAACATCTATCGCTACTCCATGGACATCCCTCAGATGTTTTGGCAAGGCGTTAAATAGCTGTGGGCCCTTGAATCCCAAGATATTGCAGTACATTGTCCTCGCCTTAGATAGGACAGCTGGGACTTTTGGAACAGTACAGTGAAGTCCAATTCGAGGTTTGGTATCACTCTCAATTCCAAAGTTTGTGCTAGCCCCTCCAATATCTTCCACACATATATCACTGCATAGTTCTCCTATTTCCGCTCCAGGGAGTATAGTCGTTACTCTTTCAGTCTCTCCATTGATGAAATCTTCCTCATATAGCATCGCTGAACAGCCTCAAGTTTTGCTATTAATCTGACACTGTAAAGTGACCACAGATGAGAGCAGTAGTCCTGACGGTTGAAAACAAAATATTCTCCATAGGAACAACATAGTTTCCTGTTTCCTTGTTTTGAAGGTTTTCAGTATACACCCAGCCATTCGCTTGTACACTGCCACCATCTTGGTGATATGCATGTGAAACGAGGTATCGTTACTCATATCAATCCCATGATCACGCACCGTATGTGATTCTGGTGTTGCCGTTCCTTTGGCACCATTTAGCTGGTAGCAGAAGGCTTGGAATTTGCCTACATTAAATTGCATGTTGTTGTCCTCAGCCCATTTATAAATGGTATCTAAGTATTTCTGCAAAGGATTAGCATCAGAAGGTTCCTTGACTGCTTGTATTATTTTTGTGTCATTGTCATAGCTAGTAAGTGTGCCAGTCTGTGTAACTGATGGTATGTCTGGAAGAACCACCACGAACAGCAGCGGCCCCATTACAGTTCTCTGAGGCATTCCACTTTCTATTACTGTCTCCTTGGAAAGAACATCGCTGGTTGCTTCAGTTTGCCTTCTGTCTTTTAAGAAGTCATGCAATCACTCTCCTATCTTCCCAGTTATGCCGAGTCTCCGTAGTTTGTGATATATCATCCCATGATCAAACTCATCAGAAGTCTTTGCAAAGTCGATATATAACACATCCACGCTAAGTGATTCATTAACTGTTTCCCCCTTTACACTTTACATCATGACATTTCTGTAATACACGATCCCTATTGATCGTCCTTTTTTTTTTACGATCCCTCTTGATCGAAAACCTACCCCCACCCATTTTCTCCCCAAAACGAAAAGCTTTACGTTTTAATTTGTACCCTCTGTGTTCAGCACTGCGTGGCTAATAAAGAAAGATATCTGTCTATCTGCTTTCGTACCAGCCGCGTATTTCTTAGGTTAGTCGCTATGTTTTTGTTTTGTTTTGTTTTTGTTTTTCCAGTTTCAGCTCTTGAGCTGTGGCCATGCTGGGGCACCGCCATTGTGGTGAAAGAGTACAGCAGGGATCACCACCCCCTGCCGGAGCCTCGTAGAGCTT
The DNA here is from genome assembly GCF_006345805.1 of Octopus sinensis. Classification (NCBI taxonomy): domain Eukaryota; kingdom Metazoa; phylum Mollusca; class Cephalopoda; order Octopoda; family Octopodidae; genus Octopus; species Octopus sinensis. The sequence goes on from NC_043002.1 coordinate 10,837,793, forward strand.
TTAGGTGTTTTCGCTCAATAAACACACACAACGCCCAGTCTGAGAATCGAAACCGCGATCCTGCGACCGCGAGTCCGCTGCCCTAACCACTAGGCCATTGCGCCTCTCTCATAACATACTCAAATATAACTAATTATTTTTGTAAGTCAGGTGAATAATGGAAATACGAAAGCTAAAGGAAGTGTAGTATGATACAAGCGCATAGAAAGCAACACATCATAACGGAAAGATGTTTCATTTTGAACAAAGATAAAGGATTCAGTAAAAAGACAACTACAGATAAAACTATGAGAATGAAATGTAAAATAATAGATAAATAATATTAAGTAGTGCGCGGGGAATTTTAGCTTATTTCCTTCTAAATATAGTGAAAGGTGATAATGTAATGCTATATATTGATATTACTTAAAAGGAAAGTAATAAGAAATAAATGAATTTAATAACGTTGGATAGACGGCGAGCTGGCAGAAACGTTAGCATGCCGGTCGAAATGGTTATCGGTATTTCGTCTGCCGCTACGTTCTGAGTTCAAATTCCGCCGAGGTCGACTTTGCCTTTCATCCTTTCGGGCTTGATAAATTAAGTACCAGTTACGCACTGGGGGCGATGTAATCGACTTAATCCGTTTGTCTGTCCTTGTTTCTCCCCTCTGTGTGTAGCCCCTTGTGGGTAGTAAAGAAATAGGGATTTCGTCTGCCGCTACGTTCTGAGTTCAAATTCCGCCGAGGTCGACTTTGCCTTTCATCCTTTCGGGGTCGATAAATAAAGTACCAGTTACGCATTGGGATCTATGTAATCGACTTAATCCCTTTGTCTGTTCTTGTTTGTTCCCTCTATGTTTAGCCCCTTGTGGGTAGTAAAGAAATAGGTATTTCGTCTGACGTTACGTTCTGAGTTCAAATTCCGCCGAGGTCGACTTTACCTTTCATCCTTTCGGTGTCACTTATTTAAGTACCAGTCGATAGAATCGACTAGCCCCTCGCCCAGAATTTCAAGCCTTGTGCCTAGAGTAGAAAAGATTATTTGTTAGAGGCACATGTACGGCTTAGTTGAGCAGTATATGCATGTGTGAATAGTTAACAAGATTGCTTTACTACCATGTTCCCTCAGGTTCAATCCCACTTCGAGGTATTTGGGATGTCTTCTACTAGTCTTTGGCCGACGAATGCATTGTGAGTGAATTTAGTAGATGAAAATTGCCTGGAAGACCGTTGTGCACACAAATATATGTATAAAAATATATGTGGGGGAGGGTGTATACATACATACACACAGACACAGACACACACACACACACACACACACACACACACACACACATATATATATATATATATATATATATATAAGTAGTTGAATGAATTATCCTAGTATAGATAATTCGGTTAACCGATACCTGGGTAGCAAATTCACGTCAGAAAAACACGGTTGAAGCTACATGCCAAGGGCAGAGATCACGTGCTTTCATGTGGAAATTTGTGTGATTTTAATACAAATAAATGAAAGAATGGAGTTGAAAGACGATTTAACAAAATTCCTTTATTCTCGACATATGTTTCGAAGGCTGCATATTCCTAATTTCGAAGGAATAATGGGCCAAAGCCTTCTGCTTTTGGCCCATTAGCTTTTACGGTGTATGATGGAACCAAGAACCCGTTACTTCGTATCCATACTTCCGGCATAGTAGCCAGTGAATATTTGGGGTTACCTTGTTGTTTCTGCCCTTGTACTCTTTCTGTGCAAGACATTCACAAGCAATAACAATATGAGTGACGCTTTCGATTCTCTTCCAGCACATTCGCAAAGATTCGTTGCACTTGTGCGGTATATATCTTTTTTTCACTGAGTTGGTGTTCAATGCCTGACCCTGAGCAGCTATGATTAGGCTTTCAGTATTCTATTTTAGGTTACCCTTGTTGAGCTACCTCTATGATGCTTCCTGATCTTTTAAGTTGTCAGTTCCACGTTGGAACTTACCATGTAATTCCACGCGGAGTAGGGTTTCTTCTCTCATTGATTGTTCATGATCAGAATTCATGAGCACTCTCAAGTCTATTTTCGGTAAACCCTTCTGAATTAGCAGCACACTTTAATAGGTTTTCTTTGCTCTTTACCAAATATTCTATGTTATTTTCCTTTCACTGTTGATGCACTACCTTACGCTAATCATCCCACGTCCACCTTTACCCCTTTCATGTAGAACCTATTATTATTATTATTATTATTATTATTATTATTATTATTATTACTTTTTTTTCTTCTTCTTTCAAATTTGCTTCCATTTCTTGCCGAGTGTCTTCCCGACTCCTAGGGCAAAGAAACTCATAGTATACATTGGTAGGCCATTAAACCAAACTCAGTAGTTCGTTCATTTTTTTTTTTTTTTTAAGTTAAATTAAAATACATGAGCAGCAACAGTTCTCACATCGACAATGCTCTTCTCAATACGTGTGATGTACCAGTTTTTTATTATTATTATTATTATTATTATTATTATTATTATTATTATTATTATTATTGAGTGAGAGAGCAGTTCATGCCATCAAAGTGACACTGGGGTAAAATATACGAAGCCCAATATACCCATCATGACTACCCGTCTGATAAGGGTACACCAGGCACATGCATCACAACCATATGTGCGCGACATGGTGATCTCATATCAAGATAAACAGCACATGACCTTGCAGGTGGGGCCCAGTTAGAATTTTCTTCAGGTTGAGTAGCCCAACCCGCTCAAAAGGTCCCTGAATAAGGGTTGTTTAAGGATGCTGAAAGAACCACTCATATTTCCAGAGGTGAATTATTCAAACCCCAAAGAATCCTTCTCAACACATGACTATGATGCTCCCCCACTACTTCTGCTCGTGATCAGAGATGCACATATCGTCAGCCACTAAGGGACATGCGCAACTGGTTATGGTCAAACAACTGACAAGCAACTTATTATTATTATTATTATTATTATTATTATTATTATTATTATTATTATTATTATTATTATTATTATTATTATTATCGTCATCATCATCATCATTAATATATGTTTGACTTTTGCTTTTCATTTGTACAAGTTGACTCCAAGTCTCACCCAGAGAGTTCAAGGGACAACAAGTTAGAAGATCAAGTTGGTATTATGCCTCGGGTGTCATATATTTGGTTTTGTACTTAGTATTGTTCTAGTGAGTATTTAAGAAAACAAGGACATTATGAGTTTTTCTTTAAAATTTGATATTTCATAAACAGTATTTTACGTAGGATATGGGCAGTTCTCGTGAACACTATCTTTTGAATTTCTGCCATTTTGCGGTTTCCTGGTATCCGAGCTAGATACCAATCAGCCCCTTTCGCTATCATTATTAGGGCACCTATGAAAACAGGTATTGTTTTAGTCTTCAGGTTCCACGTTTTGCCAATTTCTTTTTCGAGGTCTTTATACTCTCTCAGTTTTTAGTAGATGTTGACATACATTTATGACGATTGGGACAGTCATATAGATAAAGCCGTATGATTTTGTCTGAAGTCTTTTACTATGATGCCTGGCCTATTCGCGTCTATCTTTCTGTAAGTTTGAACGGTAAAGTTCCAGACGATTGAGACGTTGTCATTTTCAAGTACTGGAGGTGGTTTGTGTTCCTACCGGTTTTTATCATGGAGTAGGTCCAGGTTTTTGCAAATTACCCAGTAAATATATTGTGCAGCTCTATCATGCCTGTTGAGATACTCTGTAGGCGCAAGAAGACTGCACATGGAGACAACATGATCAATGGTTTCATTTTGTTTTTTACAAACATGACATGTTGGGCTATTGCCTGGTAGCTCCTTGTACGTGGGCATTGATCTTGGCCTGCTATAATAAACCATTCTGTTTCTGATTCTAAGCCAGAAGCCTCTCAGCATTGAAGGGTAAAGGCTTTATCAACATCGGTATTATTAGCTCTCTCTGGGTATTTCCTATTCAGAGATTGTTCTTGCCATTTATCAGGAAGAATATCTAAAGCAGCAGTTTTGGATCAGGTTTTCATAAGCTTAGCTTTTTCTGTACTTCTTTCCAGTACGTGTAACTCTGCGATTTGCTGCATTTGGAATTCACTTAGATATTCCTGTGCATGTTTTGTTACTACGTATGATGTTTTCTTGTTTTTGTGCTTTAAGACAAGTTTTAACATCCAGTCATCAGAGTTTTTCAGGTATGTGTTTAGGCCAATTATGGCAATCTTCATTGTTAATTCCAACTGTAAAAGTCCACTGCCACCATATTTTCTTGGCAGGTAAAGTCGTTCTATATCTGCCTTGGGATGCTGCATTGTCAACAATTTTCATATTTTTCTGTCAAGATAACATATTTCAGTAATTGACCAGTTAATGATTTTGAAAATGTAAGTCACGAACAAGTATTGTTAAAGTATTGATCGCTTCGATCCTGTTTCTTGAATTCAGCGTTGCCTTGAGTATTGTCCTTACCCTACGATAATATTCTTTTCTGATCCTTTCCCTCATCATTGAATGTTTGATTCCATTTATCATTATCATTATTATTATTATTATTATTATTATTATTATTATTATTATTATTATTATTATTCAGTAGTTTTATTTTTATAGCGTGCTTTCACTTCACTACCGAGCGCAGCTCTGTGTGCCTTGGGTATGTGCTGTGATTTGTTGTGATGCTCTGATGGTTATTGTATGGAAAGTGTTCTGCGTAGGATGTGTGCAGTGCCTAGTAGTGCAATTTTCTGTATGTTATATGTGTTTGTAAGTCCTGGTGTTTTTGTTATGTATTTGTCTGAATATTTTTTTATCATGCCTAATGCACCTACTATGATAGGAATTGTTTCTGTTTTCAGGTTCCACATTCTAGTTACCTCTATTTCCAGGTCTTTGTATTTTGAGAGTTTCTCCATTTCTTTTAGAGACACGTTGTCATCTGCCGGTATTGATACATCAATTAGAAAGCATTTTTTTCTTCATGATCTCTGACAACTATATCTGGTCTGTTGGCCTTAATTTCTCTATCTGTGTGTATCGGCATATCCCAGAGTATGGTTGCTTTCTCGTTTTCTGTGACCTTTTCTGGTGTGTGCCTATACCATCTTTTTTCTGTTGTTATTCCATGTTGGCATAGCTTCCAATGTATGTAAGTTCCAACTCTGTCATGTCTGTGTGAATATATTCCTTCTTAGCCAGGACTGGGCAGCTAGAGATAATATGATTTATTGTTTCTTGTCCATCTCCACATATTCTGCAGTTACTTGTAATATTTCTTTTCATTACATGTTTTTGGTAATTTCTGGTGGGGAGGCTTTGGACTTGTGCTGCAATTAAAAATCCCTCTGTTTCTGCTTTGAGTCCTGAGCTTCTCAACCATTGCTGGGATTTTTCTTTGTCTATTTCTTTTGCGTTTAGTTTAGTGCAGTATTTACCATGAAGGGGTTTTTCTTGCCATCGTTTTATCATGGCTCGTTGCTGTTCTATTTTTAGTTTGGATTTCATTTGTTTTATAGCTTTTGTTGTTTCTTCATCATCTTCTTCTTCTTTGTGTTTATTAGGTGGTATGATTTCTTGTTTGTATTTGTCAGCTTCCTTAAATACTGAGAACAGTTTTTTTGTTTTGCTCGTGTTTTGCTGCTATCTGGATCATTTTCCCTTCCTTCTGAAGTAGGTATTTTTGCAGTCCTATGGTGGTTATTTTATAGTTTTCCATCTGTATAAGGCCTCTACCACCTTCTATACGTTGTATATATAGTCTTTCTATGTCAGATTTGGGTGATGCATCCTAGATCCTGTCAGTATTTTTCTTATTTTCCTATCTATTTTGGACAGTTCATTTCGTGTCCAGTTAAGGATATTGTAGCTGTAACTTATAACTGGGACAGCTAAAGTTTGATACCTATTATCTTGTTTTTAGCATTGAGCTCTGTTTTTAGTATTGATCTAACTCGTCTATAATATTCTTTTTTTATTTTCTCTTTCATTGTGTGTGTTGTGTCTTATCTAGTTCATGGATTCCTAAGTATTTGTAAGTTTGGCTTTGGTCTAATTCTTTTATTTCATTGGTTTTATCTAGTGTGATGTTGTTACTCTTAACTAGTTTTCCTCTTTTCAGGGTTACTTTGGCGCATTTTTCCTATCCAAATTTCATATCTATTTCTTTGGTAAATCCATGAACTGTCTTTAATAGTGTTTCCAGTTGTTTGTCATTTGCAGCGTTATAGTTAGGTCATCCATATATAAAAGGTGGCTGATCGTTTTGCCGTAACATTTATATCCGCATCCAGTTCTATTTAGCATATCAGATAGAGGTGACAGTGCCAAGCAGAAAAGAGTGGAGAGAGCGTGTCTCCCTGGAATATTCCTCTTCTAATGGGGATGTCTTTGGTTTTCATGAGTCCCTCTTTTGTTTGGAGGTGTAGGACTGTTTGCCATTTATTCATAGAGTGCTCTATGAATTTTATGATTGTTGGTGCTACTTTGTTAATGGCTAGTGTTTCGAGGATCCATGTGTGGGATCCATGTTATTATTATTATTATTATTATTATTATTATTATTATTATTATTATTATTACTATTATTATTATTATTATTATTATCATTATTATTATTATTAATCATTATCATTATTATTATTATTATTATTAATCATTATCATTATCATTATTATTATTATTATTATCATTATTATTATTAATCATTATTATTATCGTTATTATTATTATTATTATCAATATCATTATCATTATCATTATTAGTATTATTATCATCATTTATATACATATATAGACATATAATATATATATATATTACGGAGATGTACTTGCATAGCAAGTGATTTGATCTGAGATCGTGTGCTGGAACGAAAACAATTGCAGCGTGGAAGGTGTTTGTAAGCCATTTAAGAAACACACAAAGCCGTCCGATTCACTTCAACATTTAAGTTTACTTTGTCAAAATATTTTCGTCGCTAAAATCCGCGACCGTTTCACTGACAAAAGTCCGTGCTGCATCTCTCTCTCTCTCTCTCTCTCTCTCTCTCTCTCTATATATATATATATATATATATATATATATATAATATATATATATATATATATATATGAGTGTGTTTTGTGCTTCTTCCCCAATACCACCTGACAAGCGCTGTTAATTTGTTTGCGTCCCGCTGACTTCGCGGTAACGACCGAAGAGATAAACAGAATAAGTCTCAGACCTGATATAAACACTGAAGTCAATTTGCTCAACTAAAGCCATCAAGGCGTTGCCCCAGCTGGGCCTCAATTCAACGACTCAACTGGCGAAAGATAAATGAAGACACACACACACACACACACACTAATATGTATATACATCATATATATATATATATATATATATATATATATTATATATATATGTATATATATGTATATATATAAAACTGTATTCATATGTGTGCGTATGTAACTTGAAAGGAAATGTATTAATTAAATGATAATGATGAATAGTCTAAATATTGTTAATTATAGCAAAGGGCAGCTTCAACTTTGTTATTTATGAAAGTAATTATGTTGAGGAAACAAATGTACACGTTGTGATCAAACCTTGCATTGCTGGAGATAATAAGACATTATGAAGAAGTAAAGGTTGTTCACTGCAGAGTATAGCAGTCGGATCACGAAGTGGTATTTATTAGAGAAGGAAGGTGAGAAAAAAAAGGGAAGAAGGCTAAAGAGACAGGAAGAAGAAAGAAGAAGAAGAAGAAGGAGAAGAAGGAGGTGAAGAAGAAAAAGGAGGAGGAGAAGGAGAAGAAGGAGGAGGAGAAGGAGGAGAAGAAGAAGGTGGAGGAGGAGGAAAATCAGAAGAAGAATAGGAGGAGGAGGTGGAGGAGGGTGTGAAGGTGGAGGAGGTTGGAAAGGAGAAGTAGAAGGGGAGGTGGAGGAGGTGGAGGAGGAGGTGAAGTCGGAGGAGGTTGGAAAGGAGAAGAAGAAGAAGGGGCGATGGAGGAGGTGTGGGAGGAGGAGAGAAGAAGGAGGAGGAGGAGATGCTGGTGGTGGCGGAGGAGGAGGAAGTGGAGGAGAAGTAGGAGGAGAAGAAAAAGAAGGAGAAGAAGAGGAAGATGAAGAATGAGGAAGAGTAGAAGAAGAAGAAGAAGAAGAAGAAGAAGAAGAAGGGGCCTTTCATGGGTTAAAAGGGGAAATGGAGTTAGATTCTGAAATGGTAAATGAACGATATTCTAGCGGTCGGGATTTTTGCAGATGGAAACTGCAGGTTTAAAAGATATAATTACATATGAAAGAAAAAAAAACTGATGTTTTATAAAGAAAACGTTAGGAAACTACAGAGAGGCTGGGAAGTGAAAGGGACGGAGTAAATGTTAGCATAAAAGAAAATTCGGTGAACAGAGAAAACTTGGAAAATCCAAGATGTCGGGTATGTTTTAAGGAAAAATTAACATTAAAATTACATTAGGAGCTCTAAACGAAAAATAATGTTACCATTGTAAAAATGAGTCATCGTAAATTAGGAAGGTAGTATATTGGATGAAGGATTTTCAAGGTAAAACGGAAAATAAAATACAACTCGTAAGTTTATTCTGAAAGAACATAAAAACATTGTTAAATAAACTGTAAAGTCATGTTACTGAGAACAAAATTGATTCGTAAAGATCAGAGAGTGAAAAAAAATCGGTAATATGATTATGTTGAACTGTTAAAGAAATTAAAGGACGAAGAGTACAGTTAAGGTATAATATATAAAGAAGTTATTGAATAAGTACTGGATAATAGAGACATGATAAGTAAAGGCCTATAGAAGGTGGTGTAGTGTTTAAATATAGAGAAATGTTCGCTCAATAAAAGCTGTCAGATATCTTCAATATTACTCTTTACTCTTTTACTTGTTTCAGTCATTTGACTGCGGCCATGCTGGAGCACCGCCTTAGTCGAGCAAATCGACCCCGGGGACTTATTCTTTGTAAGCCCCGTTATTTATTCTATCGGTCTCTTTCGCCGAACCGCTAAGTGACGGGGACGTAAACACACCAGCATCGGTTTGTCAAGCAATGCTAGGGGGACAAACACAGACACACAAACACATACACACACATACATATAGATTATACATATACGACAGGCTTCTTTCAGTTTCCGTCTACCAAATCCACTCACAAGGCATTGGTCGGCCCGGGGCTATAGCAGAAGACACTTGCCCAAAATGCCACGCAGTGGGACTGAACCCGGAACCATGTGGTTGGTTAGCAAGCTACTTACCACACAGCCACTCCTGCACCTAGTATGGGGATATAGTGAAGCGAAGGTCTCTGATATATTTTGTGTTACCTAAATAAGGGATGAAGCTCTTCTTAAATATAGTTTGAGGCTCTGGGTTTATAATATAGATGGGATTCCGGGGAGCTGTACTAATACGATGAAATTCCTTTGTTATATTTGGTAGATTACCTTTAGTATATACATTACATGTGTAATCTCTCGACCGTAAATTCTATGGTCTTTTGCTGCCAGCATATAATAACTCAGCTCTCCTTCTTTCACTCTCCTTGTTCTTCTTCTCGTTCCTCTTCCTTGTCTTATCCTACTTTCTTCTCCGTAATTTTGTTTTTATTCTCTCTCTCTCTCTCTTTCTCTCTCGTTCTCCTTTTCAGCTTTTTGATCTCTCATTCATCTTATTCCTTTTTTCTCAATCTTCTCCCACTTCTTCCTTTCTTCTTTTTAACTTCTTCGCTTTTTGAGACATTTCATTGAAAGTGGCTTCCACTTCATAACGAAGCTTTCATTATGTACATACATATATGTGCGTGCGTGCACTCGGGCGTTTCTGCGTGTGTGTATGTATAAAACCATATATATATATATATATATATATATATATATATATATATATATATATATATATATATAAATTACTGGCATAAGTTTAACATTAACACATGTTAGGATAACGAATATTTAATACATATGAAGTGTTTTAATTATTAACTTTTGGGTTATGAAATGGTGTAATTGACTCGGAATTAGATATGTCCTTAGTTACGTTATGTTCAAACGAGTTTGTTTTGTTTTGGAAAGGATAGAATACAAGAGCTCTCACATTTATATCAATAACTATATAAGTCTAATGGGAATATTATCTGTATGGACTTCAAAGACTAGGTTGCTTATTGGGTAGACAATTCAGGAATTAGTTTTAGGTTTGCTTACATAATTTATTTACTGTTACTGCTTTTGCACCTAGGGTAAATGCGTCTCTTTGGAGTAGTTCAATTGATAATGCTAGTGTTTAAACCTCTCTAGAATTAAAATTAAATGACTGTGGTGATATCTGAGGT
>NC_043002.1:10853117-10865617 GCF_006345805.1 Octopus sinensis
GACTTGTAGGAGGAAGGAAGTTATCTGCAGACCCAAAATTTGGGTCGAGTGCATGCTGTGGTACAGACTCATTTGAAGACACCCAAAGTTCTACTGGGCTGATAGACTGGGTGACGGGTTACTTCTGAAAAGTTTCCAGTTAGTTTCCGACTATCGAATTCCAATTACAGGCTGTGGTCAACCTGACGCTTTGGAAGAAGACAGTTACCAAAAGTAACGCACAATAAAATGGAACATAAAGAACTTTTTAATCACAAAGTTTTGCCTATGATTAGGTCAAGAATGCTAAAAGTCCTGAGTCTGTACTTACCAGAAGAATTTTATCAAACGAAATCATATCTGAAGTTATCAATCCTATTATTATATATATTTTTAATAATTCTTCAAAAAGTACGGATTAAATATACACTCAGTTTCTTAACTGTATAAGTACTGGTACTTTGCTATTAATTGGCCAGCCGTAAAACTTTTTAAATTTATGCAAATAAGTTTGTGCACACTCGATACACATTTGTTTACATTTAATACACACACTTAATATATACCTTTAATCTAGTAACATCGGCATTTTGGAAGAAGGATAAAAGGAAAAATCGTAGACAAGTGATAAATAACAATAAAACATCGTTATGCAGATCCCCTTACAAACTGCCAAAGATGACTTCGCGAACCGAATTACAAAATTAAGGGGCATGATTGTCTTGTTAAAAAGCTTGCGCGATATCACACGACTTTTGCTTCAGTCCCACAGCGCGACGCTTTGGTGAAGTATCTTCAACTATAGCCAAACATCGACCAAGGTGAATGAATTTGTTACTTAGAAACTGAAGGAACTTCGTTCAGATATATGTGTGTGTATACGTGTATACATACATACATACATACATACATACATACATACATACATACATACATACATACATACATACATACATATATACATATATATATATATTTATATATCTATATCTATCTATCTATCTATCTATCTATCTTTATCCTATCTATCTATCTATCTATCTATCTTATCTTTTATCTTTTACTGTTTCAGTCATTTGGCTGCGGCCATGCTGGAGCACCGCCTTTATCGAGCAAATCGACCCCGGACTTATTCTTTGTAAGCCCAGTACTTATTTATTCTAATCGGCTCTTTTGCCGAACCGCTAAGTGACGGGACGTACAACACACCAGCATCGGTTGTCAAGCAATGCTAGGGAGACAACACGCAAACACACACACATACACACACACTATATATATATTACTATATACGACAGGCTTCTTTCAGTTTCCGTCTACCAAATCCACTCACAAGCATGGTCGGGCCGGGGCTATAGCAGAAGACACTTGCCCAAGATGCCACGCAGTGGGACTGAACCCGGAGCCATGTGGTTGGTTAGCAAGCTACTTACCACACAGCCACTCCTGCGCCTTATATATATATATATATATATATATAATATATATTATATATATATTATATATATTGATTATATATAATGAGATTCAGTTGAATTGGGTACTTACGTTGAAGCGCTAAGTCAGTCCGGTATTATTCGCACAGCTCGAAGTAAATAAAATCAAAATAAGCAACAATATTTCAAATTGACGTAATGATTGCATTGTTCAATTAAATGGAACCGCTTGAAACGGTCGTACTGCACCACTTCTTGATATCCTGCTGCTTATTTTGATTATACATACATACACACACACATATATATATAATATATATATATATATATATATATGTATGTATGTATGTATGTATGTATGTATGTATGTATGTATGTATGTATGTATGCATGTATGTACTCTGTATATGTGTGTGTATATGTATATATACGTATGATTGTATGTATGCATGTATGAGTGTATGAATAAGTTGTGTGTGTGAGTTTGTCTCTGTTTTATTGTGTATCTATTTACAGCCCTTTAGTATTATCTGATCCAATCTTCGTAATGTGTATATTCTTAATAAAAATTAAGCTCTGCTATGGATAATCGATTTTAACGGATTTGTAAATTACTACGAAATTTCAAATTATTTATTTCTCATTTAATACTAACTTAACTCTGATCGCTTAATTTTGGGCATCTTAAATATTTATTTAAGATTTTTACAACGAAAAGCTTTCCATATTTTAAATAAAACTATAGTACCATTTCTCATAACAGATAATATAAACTCCACATAGGTCTTCATGCAAATAATCATTAGATGATTAAATACTATTATTAATGGCCAACTGTTGTCTTACGATACATTTAATTGTGAACATTAACATTTTGCTTATTTTGTCTTCTATCAGCGATAAATGGAGTTGATTAATTTAAATTTTAAATTAATTCTATCGTTTTAATCAGCCTGTACTTGCTGAATACATAAAGGGATTTTGGTAATGCCCTTTATTAAAGATTAATCCCCTTTCTATTTAGCCGCACTTGGTTTTCACCTAATTAAAGTCTTGTTCTACTCCCCTCTAAAATGTACGCCCCACTTCACTATCTAAAGTGCCTCATTCACTTTCGTGATCAATAATGGTTCCTCCTTTGCTGTCATTTTTTCTCTTTAACTATTTAAATTCAAATGATTATAACATGATTATTCACATCTCCCGAAAAGTGCCTTCCAGCAATCAATCGCATTATAACACCGTAATACAGCATCTCCAGCACGCGATCGTGAGAAGAAAACAAATTTGAGAAAAAGGCCAAACTTGCTATCTTCAAGTCATGTGAAGATAGCAAGTTTCACTTATCACTCTTAGCCAGGAATATTGCAGTTCCTCCAAAGAATCTCTGAAGTGATATTAGTTGACAAGGTGCGTAGCTCGGAGATCAGTGAATGTTTCGAAGTCAAGCCATAACTACTCTGCATTGAGACGATGCAGTCTTGTACTACGGACATGTGGTCAGAATGTCACCTGAAAGAATCACAAGACGGATTTTTCAAGACGGGCCAACCGGCAGGGGTACTAGAGGTGGACCAAGAAAAATACGGCTGGGCAATTTCCATTGTCTCCGTTGCTCACGATTGAAAATCCAACCAAGAAGTCTCACGATAGGTGCTTCTAGCAGGGCCCTAGGTAAAAGGAACCTCAAGTTCCTACAGTCGTGACCCTCTCGAGAATACTGGGAAAAGATGTGAGGATGGATAACTATTGTATGTGTGACTGTAAGTGTGTCTATGTGTGCGTATGTATGCTATATATATATATTCTTTAGTGCCCACAAGGGGCTAAACATAAGGGACCAAACAGGACAGACAAGGGATTAATTCGATTACAAAACGACCCAGTGCGAAACTGTACTCAATTTATCGACCCCCCCGAAAGGATGAAAGGCAAAGTCGACCTCGGCGGAATTCGAAACTCAGAAACGTGCGGCAGACGAAATACCGCTAAGCGTTTTACTCAAACCCGACGTGCTAACGATTCTGCCAGCCTCACCAGCCTTATGCTATATATATATATATATATATATATATATATATATCACGTGATCACGTGACCGACCAGATATCAGATGTTGCTACTCATCGCTGGTCACAATGCGTTTCGCATTGTTTTAGCTTTCAAATGACGCCACCCCGCTGGCTAAGCGAGCAGGCCAATATATATATATATACATAGTATGAATGAAAATTGCAGAAAACAAAACTGGCATTTAAGTTTTATAAAACATAAACTTGTTTCTTTCTCTTTTCTGTAAATCAAGAGAAAGATTACGCATGTCGTTTGTTTTCAAATTGCAGAATCTTATCTATTTACCTGTCGGTGTTTTCAGCAAAAATACAAATTATATATAAGTTAAATTCTCTCTTCTCTCATATATATTATATATATATTATATATATATATATATATGTGTGTGTGGTGTGTGTGTGTGTGTGTGTGTGTGTGTGTATGTGTGTGGGTATGCTGTGTGTGTATGTATGTGTATATATATATGTGTTGTGTGTATGTTTGTATGTTGTATGTATATATATGCAGAGAAAATGGGGGATAATGAATAGGTGAAAGAGAAGAATCGGAAGAAGCAGAAGGAGAAGGGAAAGAAGAAGAAGGAGAAGAAGAAGAAGAAGAAGAAGAAGAAGAAGAAGAAGAAGAAGAAGAAGCTGGAGAGTGTCATCCGGTACTGTCAGGGCGACTGTTGCCAAGATTCGTCCGATAAAATGTATTTGACTGCACAGTTACCTTAGCGACAACTTAAAGGGAAACGGTCTATGAAAAAGATAACTAGACAATAGACTGGAGTCTAAGGATGAGAATGTTAAAGATGTATGTTGTGGGGAGACCTATAATTTGCGAGTTTAGAGTGTTTCGGTATTAGGGGAGATGTAGAATTAGTAATAGTAAATGACGAACATACACCCAGAAATGTACACATAGATACATTCACACGTATATAAACTCAGAGAAGTGCAGACGCACACGCGCACGCACACACAACGCGGAAACCTGCCACGCATGCGCGTACATACATAACACTCAAATACTCTCATAGTCACCTACACACGTATACACAGACCCACACAACATACATATATACGTATCTATATACATGCATGCATACTTGCATACTTGCATACACACACACCACACACACATACACACAACACACACACACACATATATATATAATTATATATATATATAATATATATAGATATTCTATATATATCCATACAGACACAGATATACGTACATGCTATATACAAACATACATACATACGCACATACATAAATACAAAACACCCACCGTGCATAAATACATACACATGTTCATACTCACAAATAACTACATATATCTATGCGCACATACACACACACAGATATATATATACACACATGTTTATATATATACATATACGTAGACATATATACATAGATACGCATACATGTACATACACATACATACACATATACACATACATAAACAAACATACATACATATATACACATACATAAACAAACATGCATACGCCTATATATATATATATATATATATATGTATACACACACAAATACACACACCCTTACATGCACCCACATATTTACCTGGATATATTGGGTTGGCAACTAAGTTCCCGCCGTTTTTATAAATTTAAATTTTTTAAAAGGTTTAATAAAAAATAACAACTAATTAACCAATAGCGTATTCACACTTGTTGTTTACAACTTCTTTCCAACGTTCAACAAGATTTTCAATAGCTCGTTGGTAGAAATCACCCGATTTCAATTCTACATCAGTATTGAACGAAACTCCGCGTATAGCATTTGAAACAGATCGAAAGAGGTGGAAATCCATTGGTGCCAAATCAGGAGAGTACGGCGGGTGTGGCAGCACTTTCCAGCCATGCGTTTGAATGGCTTCCTTGGTCATCTTGGCGATATGAGGGCGGGTGTTGTCGTGCAGCATAACTCCATGCTGCCGATTAGGTCTTTTCGCTTGAATAGCCGCGTTGAGTCGTTCCATCTGTTGAACATAGATTTCCGCGTTGACCGTTTGGTTCCGTTGAAGCAATTCGTAATGAATAACCCTTCCAGTCCCACCATACACACAACATCGTTTTACGCGGATGAGGATCTTGTTTCACACGCGGTGTCGCTTGTTTACTGGAGCTAAGCCATTCCTTATGCTGCTTCATATTCATGTACAGGCACTATTTTTCGTCGTCAGTAGCGATTCGGTAAAGAAATCGTTGCTTGTGTCCATGAGTTGAGCAGTGACGAGCAAGCAAACTAGCGGAGATTGTGGCTCGTTGATTTTTGTTGTTGTCACTTAAAGCATGCGGAACTCATGCTCCATACTTCTGAACCTTTCTCATCGATTAAAGATGCTTCTCTATAGCAGTGTGGGAGAATTCCATTTTCTCTGCCAGTACCCTTGTCGTTTGACGAGAATTTTCGTGCAAATTTGGTTTAATCGCTCTTCATCGAACTCAACTGGACGACCAGAACGAGGAGTGTCTTTGGGGTCAAAACTTTCATTTTTGAACTTGGCATACCAATCACGAGCGATTCTTTCAGCTATGGCAGCCTCTCCATGCACAACATAAATGTCGCGAGCAGATTTTGCGGTCTTAGAACCTTGATTAAAAGTAAAAAGAAGGTGTCTAAAATGCTCGTTTTTCTTAACTTGACATTTCATTTTAATGATCAGAAAATAATCAAAAATTAATAGAAAAATAAAAACAAAAACGATTCCAAAATAATTATAAAATAGAATTCTCGAAAAAAAAAAGATTCCAAAATTTAAAAACGCAATTAAATCCGAAATTCTTTAAAAAACGGTGGGAACTTAGTTGCCGACCCAATATATTCGCACGCATAGAAACTGTTGATCAACAGTCTCTATATTATTGACTGTTATGAACTCTGAAACTTGTTAACATTGAAACTTTTAAATGTGTTTCTCTTAATTCATAATTCTAAATTTTTGCCTTTGATAAACAAAAAATAATGTTGAAACCAGTTTCGTATATATTTATTTTAAAACAATTACAAGTTTTCAATTTAGGTGCATTTTGCAACATGAATTTACCTACATATATATATATATATATAATATATATATATAATATATATATATATATATATATATATATAGTTAATCCAAACATGAAAACACAAAGAGAAAACACAACAACGCGAGGACGTGGAAGGAGCATAGTGTTATTGGGCGCTCGGGAAAGAAGGAAAGAAGGAGGGTTTGATGTTTCGAGCGGAGCTCTTCGTCAGAAACATAGGAAAAGGAAAGATCCAAAGAAGGGAAGACGGAGGAAAAAATCGTCAACGGTACACACGCGGTCACATTTATATATATATACATGGTGGGGGGGTATATAAACGTAAGTGTGTTTGTGTGTCAGTGGGTGCTAAAAAGCTCCTGGATTTAAGGGTATCATGAAAGACATGGGTGGAGGCCCAAACTTCCGAGTTACAAGACTTAGAAAAAAAACTGAAGGACCGCTGCAATAAGTGTGTGAATCTGTGAGGGGAATATGTTGAATAAAATCATAATTAACTGATCTTCCTGTATTTTCTTTTACCCAGAGCCAGGAACTTTTCAGCACCCCCTGGTATGAACGGCAAAGTAAAATTTTGAAGACAACCCAAAGATTCTTCGTCACCTGAGATTCTTTAAATGGATATAAGCACACGCACGCATCGTTGAGTGTATCTACGAAGGCACATACGTAAAAAGTAATGGTATGCACGCATACACACACCCACATATATACGCATGCACAAATATCTAATTAGTAAAGATATTTACACAAAGGATAAGTTCAAGTGAATACACCTACGTATCCTTAAACATGCACCACATTTTTACAAACACGGGGATCTCTTTTAACCTGCCATGAGCCCCATGTGGGGATCTGTGAAAAATAGTCTCAGTGCCGGTTGTTCGTTGTATTTAAAGTGAATTGCTTATGTGCATTGCATTTGCAGAGGTGTGTTTAACAGTATTTAGTAGTTAAAGTTTGTCATTATTAGCTCTGGTTAATTCTAGAGGACATTTTATATCATAAATTGCAATTTTTGAACTACAAAAATATTGTCTGTTTTGAAAAGTTTTTGTTTTTTTTTTGCATTTCCCATCTATATCATTCATCGATATTTCATACACATTTGCATTTAATACTATAGTTTCAAAAAAAAACTAAAATGTTTTTTATTGTAATTGAACAGAAAAGTAGAATTATGCTTTTTTTCAGCGATCCCTATTTCTGACTTTTCGAAAAATTTATCATAATTTCCAAAATAATTCACATATGAAGAAAATTTAAATACAATATATTATTCTAACTCCTAAGACACCTGACAAAGCCAAAACATTATAAATAAAATAATCTGGCAGATAATGGTTTAATCCAAAAAGACTTGTCACTTTGTTAAAAACCAGCTTGAACTCCATACCAAAAAAAAAACTTAAATAAACCTCAAAGAAAACATACGTTTGAGTAACTCATTTATAATTATAATATAGATGTCAGTTTCCTCTAATAACGAACGTCTCTTCCGAATTCAGTGAGAAAAGGAATATGAGTAACTTCTTCGAAATTAATGTTTCTATATTCTGATTATAAATTCATATTTATATCTATGAATATCGGTGTAGTTGATTATTTTAGAAAATGTTCAAGTGATAAATCTGAGAGACTAGAATTCGCCCTCGTTAATAAACAGGTTAAGATTAATGTCTGTTGATGGAATAGTAAGATATGGCAGACATTTTTTATAGTTCAACATGTATTGTTGCTATTATTTGAATTCAAGTTATGGATTTTCATTATTTTGTGAGAAACCAGCTCTTTATTTCTAAGGAGAATTGTAATGAATAAGAAAAAATGTTGCATACAACATAGAAAATAGGTAAGAAAGAAAGGAAGAAAGAAAGAAAGAAAGAAAGAGAGAAAGAAAGAAAGAAATGAAGGGAGGAAGGAAGAAGGAAAAGCAAAGAAAGAAAGAAAGAAAGAAAGAAAGAAAGAAAGAAAGAAAGAAAGAAAGGATGGAAGGAAGGACGAAGGAAAAACAAACAACCAAAGAAAGAAAGAAACAAAGAAAGAAACAAACAAACAAACAAAGAAAGAAGGGAAGGAAGAAAGAAAGAAAGAAAGGAAGAAAGAAAGAAAGAAAGAAAGAAGAAAGAAAGAAAGAAGGAAAGAAAGAAAGAAGGGAAGGAAGAAAGAAAGAAGGGAAGGAAGAAAGAAAGAAAGAAAGAAAGAAGGGAAGAAAGAAAGAAAGAAAGAAAGAATGGAGGGTCGAATGAAAGCAAAGAAAAATATGGCGGAAATGAATGATGGTTATTGAATGCTGAACTGAATGGAAAATGACAAAATATAATTTCAATCTTATAATATTGAATATGTAATGGTAGACAATCTTTCAGACGGACAGAGGAAACTGATTTTGGATGAAAGCTTCAGATATCAGATTAAGTTGTAATATTTCTATGAATAACTAACCACACAAGGAAAGATAGAAGCTATTATATGTAATGGAAGATGGCGACGTATTATACAGATTAACGTGCAGTCGAAATAAAGAGAAGGGTACAGAAGATCAGCGGCTAGATAATGGCATCCTGTTTTAATATCCGATTGTGTTGACGTTAAACTTATATTGTTTCACATTTCTATTGTTGAATCACAATAATTTCTCTGTTATTATTTACAATGATATAGGTTCTAGGCGGTTTTTTTCTTCATATTTATGCATTGTTTATGGCTTAGAGGATAAAAAATAGCGCCTGTATCCTGTTGCAACGCCAATGGGACTGGTCAAGTGTAACAATAGAAGTTCTTAGACGTATTCTGAGACATGAAAACTAACGCGAATGCTTGTTATTCAGTGAACTCGGCTAAAGACACTCACAATCCAGGAAGTGATGGCTAACACCGAGATCACTCAAAGTTAGTGCACTTGCATATGATTGCAGAATATTTCTAGAACTTTTCCCGTGATTATTCTGGCGTTCATCACCCAAGAAAATCATCCGAACGCAAATTCATGGGAGATTAGGCATCAACAATGATGTAATTTTTAAGGTTGTTTACAAGTTTTTGAGTAGAATTGTAAGAAAACATTCAGAAGAATTTTTTAAAAACTTTCTGGTTTTGAAGCAAAACAAATTTTTTTGTATGTTTGTATGTTATTCCTTGTTTTTCGCAAACAATTTTATTGAAATTCTATGAATCCATTATCTTAAAATCTTGACGTGATGGTAATAAATGGATATCATTTTCGGATTCTGTGTGTCAAAAATGTCCTTGTTCAGGTCCAGATTTTTGACAACAGAGAGCATTTTTTTTTGCCTGTGCAATTCTCTCTCTCTTTCTCATTCTCCCTTCCTCTCTCTCCTCTCTCTCTCTCTCTCTCTCTCTCTCTCTCTCTCTCTCTCTCTCTCTCTCTCACTCACTCTTATTTTGCAAATTATGCTCAAAACGAAGTCAATTTATTCAAGACTTGAATTCTTATTTGTTTATTGCCCATAAAAGGCTAAACATAGAGGGGGCAAACAAAGACAGACAAACGGATTAAGTCGATTACCTCGACCCCAGTGCGTAACTGGTACTTATTTAATCGATCTCGAAAGGATGAAAGGCAAAGTCGACTTCGGCGGAATTTGAACTCAGAACGTAACGGCAGACAAAATACCTATTTATTTACTACCCACAAGGGGCTAAACACAGAGAGGACAAACAAGGACAGACAGACGGATTAAGTCGATTCTATCGACCCCAATGCGTAACTGGTACTTATTTAATCGATCCCGAAATGATGAAAGGTGAAGTCGATCTCGGCGGAATTTGAACTCAGAACGTAGCAGCAGACGAAATACCTATTTCTTTATAACCCACAAGGGGCTAAACAAAGAGGGGACAAACAAAGACAGACATAGGTATTAAGTCGATTACATCGACCCCAGTGCGTAACTGGTACTTAATTTATCGACCCCGAAAGGATGAAAGGCAAAGTCGACCTCGGCAGAATTTGAACTCAGAATGTAGCGGCGGACGAAATACTGCTAAGCATTTCGCCCAGTGTTCTAACGATTCTGCCAGCTCGCCACCTTAGCGACTTGTATTCTGTTTGAATAAGTCTTGAATTCTATTTGAACAAAGTAGATAATTATGTAGGTGGCAAGCTGACAGAATTGTTAGAGTGTCGGACAACTGCTCTATTAGTTGTTCTGATTTCAAATCCTGCTGACATCAAATGTGTCTTTCATCCTACCGGGGTCAATAAAATAACGAACCAGCCAAGCATTGGTGTTGACGGAATTTACTTGTTACATCTCCCCTCAAAATTACTGGCTTTCATTCAAAATTAGAAACAATTAATTATAGCTCATTGTGCAACGGGGACGATGATAGACTGGCAGATATCTCTTGCTTTATCCATTTTGTAGTTTCGCGTTCAGCGTGGACTAGCATAGCTTTTCATACCTCCGGGGGATGAAAATACGAAGAAATACCAGTAAAATTCTTCCGGTGATCGCAGGTAGATATTTCCTGCAAAATTGGAGGGATTCTCTTAATGTAGAATTTTGGCTGGTAACTTAGTTTATTCCGAAACACCATTTCAATTAAAATATCTATCCTCTCACTGGAGTTTATCATTATTATGTTCGAAAATCTTATTAACTTCCGATATAATTTTTATCGAAATTTACTCAAATTATCTAATTAATACAGACAGTGCCATGGTGACAGTGACAGCGAAGCCATAATGCTTTTAATTATTGCAGTTTCAATTAAGATAGATTCATACCTGTACAGTCATTATGTGAAATAAGAAACTGTATTATATGTAAAACATGTAAATATAAACACACACGTGTGTATATATGCGAGTGCTTTTGTATATATGTATGTGTGCATGCTTGTCTGCTTGCGTGTATACATACATACATATTTACATACATACATGTATATGTATGTACGCGTGTATTTCTATATACATGTATGCATGTATGTGTGTGTGCGTATGCATTAACGTATGTTCGTTTGTATGAATGCATTTTTCTTTCTTTCACGTTTGGAACCACATCAGTTAATTCTTCTCCACACATTCCAAAAGAATAGTAAGTTTCTTTCTGTTGAGTAGGCGGTGCTATAGCTCATAGAATTAACTCTATCATTTATAAACTAACAAATAATCAACTTTCGTTTTTCTACGATCGAAGAAATACGATCGAAGAAATAAAGTGCCTGTGAACTACTGTGGTTATTTTTTTCTTTTATACAAAACACTCCAATTTATTTTAAGGAAATGAAAGGACGAAGGTAAAAATAAGGGTGTGAATATTTATATTTGTCATGTTCTTATACACTACAAATTTGACGACGTTACCTGCAGAGCTATTTTCTCTGAAAAAACAATCTCCTTATAAACTTTGTATGTAAAATCACATCTAACAGGACTGAATAAGTGAAAAAGTGTCTGTCACTGAGGAGATGCATTAACGCCGAAACACGTGTCTAGCAGTACTCTGAGGCAATTTAGAACAGGCTCATTATAGTTTTATATACAAAAGTCCACAAACAGAAAGTTTTCTCTGCGACAAGAATCCTGTTGTGGACGCCTTCCGTGTTGTCGTGTACGAGAACGTGTTAAATATAAATGTTCACATTGTTATATTCTTGGTTGACTTCGAGTCGTTTCCACCCAAACAGGCTTGACTTTCTCGGTACCCTTTTCCATCACCTACATACCGTCCGCCGTACCCAGGTCCAACATGTACCACTCCACGTAATCTTTCCTTCCCAATACGTTATCTTTTCAACAAATCCCTCACTGCACGGTTCATCATTTTCGAAACCGTCAACTTACAAACCCCTTCCTCCAGATCAAACCAATAGAAAAATAAATCAAATCCAATATAAAGCAGCCATTTGTAAAACTAAAAACCAAACAAAATATAATATTTTTACTTTCTTTCCATTGCTGTGATTTAAAATCATCGTGACGTTGGTTTTCTTC
>NC_043002.1:10870617-10890081 GCF_006345805.1 Octopus sinensis
AATCAACGATTAATCGCTAGTGATCTGCTTTGAGGTTGATTACTTAATCCCCTTAGTCACATTCTGCCAACAGGGCTGTTAACCGATCACTATCCATTCCTTTCTCTGCAACACACGTTCTCAGCCATGTTTTATTGGTTTTTTTAATTACAAAGATCCCTGGCGCGAATAATTATCTCTTGTTTCCACGGGGCTAAATAAAAGAGAGACGAATTGTTTCCCTGAAAAACTCCGGTCAATAACAGATAATTATTCGGCCCCGAAAGTCAATGCTGCTTCCGCTTTCAGCCATAATTTGCACTCCTCTGTGTTACCTAAATTGATACAGTCAGTGAAGAAGAGCAATACACACGACATTAACAAGTTATCTCAGATTTGTAAAATCGATGTTCAGCTTAAATATACGTAGGTCGGCCTATGTAAGATAAAATGATAGAGAAAAATATCTAAAATATTGCGTTTTTCATAAGAGTTTCTACGTGCTCGCTCATTCTGCTTGGAATAACAGCCAAATCTATCCCAGGTCACAGCCAACTGTTTTTGAAACGCCGAAGGATTTATTAGATAATACGGTCTTCATACAATATGTCTGAATTAAAAAAAAAAAAAGAGACAGAATAGCTACAGCTTCTGTATTCACTGGTAGAATTTGCCAAGCCATATTTGGAATCAAAAGGATCGTACCGTTTATTTATATTTAAAACATTCTTCATGCGGTCATCTCCTTTCAATTTGCTGAATTCCACGTATTATGAATCAGCTAATTTCGAAATGTCATCACCAAACCAATTTTATTCTACGGAACTTTATTTTACCAATAGGCTGAATATATTGTAATTTTATCGGGAGAATATCTTTGGAATTGCGCAAACATTTTTCTTGTAGACCATTGAAGTTCTAAAAATATTTAGAATTCTGCTTACCAACCCGCTTATTATATCAAATACTCTTTAATTAACTACGTGTTGTTCAAAACTATTTCAAAAGCGAAATGAACACTATTAGAAAACTCACTTCTTTTTTGAAATAATAGTATAAATTACGTAATGTCTGTAGAAACTTGCACGCATTTTCCTTTACCCACACACACTCATGTATATATATATATATATTAACCTATCATCTGTTGTCCTTGTAATATCGATACGTATCATATTCAGTGTCTTTCTATTGACTAGACTATTATATAATTTTCTCTTTCTATCTTCAATACTTGCGTATGCATTCACCTCTTCAGTACTTTAACTCTGCTTTCTCTTCCTCCGTTCGGTTAGTTACATAATCACAAACTTCATTCTCTATTACTCTCTTTCTCTCACCATTCCCTCATAATTATTCCTTCCTTCTCACGCAATCAGATCGCGCTGCTGTCTTACTTCAACAAATGTTCTGTCTTTCGTCAAATTTCTTTGCTCTTTTTTTTCTATTTTCTTTGCCTGCTTTTTTCACTTTTTCTATCATTATCTTTACATACATACATACATACATACATACATACATACATACATACATACATACATACACACACACACACACACACACACACACACACACATATATATATATATATAATATATATATATATATAAAAATTCCTTTCTCTTCTTTTGTATCCAGTTACTTAAGTTTTCTCCCTATAATTACCTTGTTGTCTGACACAGTTTACATATTCTGTCTCGTGTATTTCTACTCTTATATTCAAGTAACTAACAGCCAATGTTTTAATGAAGATCAATTAGTAGATATTTATTTATCTATCTTTTCTTTTTGCCATTGTATGTATCTTAACTGCCTTAGGAATTAATTAAATGACATCAAAGATACCAAGTTATCGCTTAGATGAAGATGATTTAGAGAAAAGGTCAAATTCTATTTTGATTAATTGCCTTAATTTCGTCAGGACAGATGATATACTAAAGAACTGATATAATAACATTTGCATTTTATCTAGCTGCGTGGTTGTTGAACACTCTCATGAAGCGATGAAAACCCATGTCGCATAGGTTGATTGTGAATCAAATTATATTGTCTGAAGAAGTGAATGAACTCTAAATTTACTGTATGAAATTTCACAACATTGTATTTTATATGAAATAAATGGAATTTGCTCACTGAAACGCACGTAACAATGATTTAGCTTCTCTTTTCCCAAAAAGAGAAATAATTATGATTCGCTGTGTGAGGGTTATAACATGCATATTGTATATATACTTGTGTGTGTGTGTGTGTGTGTGTGTGTTTTGTGTGCATTGACCTGAAGACAATGTAAATTTTTTTGAGTGTGATGATCCAATTACACACACCAAGGCCACTAATGGTTTTATTAGTGGCTATCATTTCCCCCTTTTTGTCTTCATTCTCACATCCCATGCCTCCCCTCCGCTATCCTGTCTCTTCCTTTTCTTTCTTTCTCTTCTCTTTAGCTCTTCTTTTCTATTTCATCACTTTTCTTCCATTTTTCTCGCAATCTCTTATTCACTCACCATATACTTAACGCCTCTCTTCGCTCCCCTTCCTATGCCTCTACCATTCCTTTATTATTGTTCTGCTCGGTTTCCACCAGAACACCATCAAACTGATGAGGGCAGCATTAATACTCTATGTCGTTCAAATTTCTTTCAACCGATCAATGAACGAACCCATAATGATTATCAGAAACGGCTGTACATCAGATTTAATACAATAAAAGAATATATAATGGTCATTAATTATATATTGTCTTGTATATCACTCCGTGTAAAAGACTAGTCTGAACGGGAATGTGACTATGGATCTACAATACAGAATAGTGATGAACTATAACCACGGACCCTGCCATAATTATACAAGGAGTTCTTTGCTAATCTAAAAAAAATTGTTCATCTTCGGGTATTAACTGAGAGCTCATAAAGTACTTTTCACAGTTTGATAATCACAGTTTTCACGCTTTCACACAGTAATCACACTTTTCACAGTTTGATATATATATATATATATATATATATATAAAAGAGAATAAGGTGTACGTACGCCGAAGTAATACATATATAAAAATACAAAATGGGACAAGAACGCAAAACATTCAAATAGACGACACAAAATACAGCCGAAATTGCGAGGATGATCCAGTTCTTGACGGAAGATTAGAGGCTTCGAATGACCCGTCCGTGTTTTTTGTATCGTCTATTTGAATGTTTTGCGTTCTTGTCCCATTTGTATATATATATATATATATTACGGAGATGTACTCGCATAGCAAGTAATGCAGCACGGACTTTGTCAGTGAACAGGTCGCGGATTTTAGCGACGAAAATATTTTGACAAATTAAACTTAAATGTTGAAGTGAATCGAACGGCTTTTGTGTGTTTCTTAAATGGCTTATAAACACCTTCCACGCTGCAATTGTTTTATATATATATATATATATATATATATATTAATAGTAATGGTAAGACAACAAAAGAATGAAAGAGACCTCGAAATTATGTAATAGAGGAATTTATCTGTCATACACTATATAACAATTATTCGATTGCCTCGATAATTGACGAGATGCCGGAGCAGATTTCCGCCGGTTTATCCATATATTTGTGAATTTACTGGAATTTATTTCTCTGTGTTAGTATTAGTACTTATTTGACACTAGTACTGTACACATTATAGAGTTCCAGTAGTCCTTTTAGAAGTTTTCACCTGATTCGATATATGCGAACATAATAACAGTAGTATAATATAATATAAAGAAAATGGAGAGTTTGAATACAGCAAAATCAATTTATTTACATAACTGTCGATTACGTAAAGCCTACACTCGTTTCAATACTCACCGTCATTCATTTTACAATTAATAATTGCATTATGAACCTAAAAGGTAGATATCTCTTCAAGGCAAAAATCGACATAGCCTCTTTACATCCAAATAGATAGAACGATCATTATAGACTAATATAGCAGCATGCGTTTTTGTGTGTGAATGTGCGTTAGTATTGAAGCTGAATTGTCCTATGTATCTTTCTATGTATGTGTGTACGTGTGTGCGTCAGCTTGTGTACTTCAGTTTATTTGTCTTTGGAATTTAGTTCTAAAAATAGCCAAATTTAAAGTTTGGCCAACAGCAGGATAGTGGCTTGTATCATAGTCCCATAGAATTTAGGTCAAATAATATCATTCATCTAAAAGAACTAATTAGGATGTGAAGAGAATATGTCGATTTTTACCCTGAAGAGATATTTACTTTTTAGGTTCATAGTGCAGTAATTGATTGTAAAATGAATCAAGGTGGATATTGAAACGACCGTAGGTTTTACGTTATCGGCAGCTATGGAAATAAATCGATTTTGTTATATTCAAGCAACACACACAGTATAGAATTAATATGGACTGCTGGGTGCAATATAAACTGTATAGGCAAATTGTTCTTCGCTCATGGGACAGTTATCTACCCTGTCAGCATATATAAATGTGCTTTTTTCAGCTATAAATGGTTTAACAGCTATTTCAAGCAAGATATGTACTTGTAGCACATAAAGTCACAATTAGTGATGAATACATACATGTGTGTGTGTGTGTATGTATATATATATATACGGCTGACCACCTAGTGGTTTTTAGCCCTTTGAATATACACACACACACACACACACACATATATATATATATATATATATACTTTTATACACAAAGAGGAGACGACTGACCGGACTCCTTACATGCTAAAAAGGCCAGTTAAACCAAAACCACGAAAAGGAGAATTCATAAGTATATATATATATATATATATATAGATATATATATATATATATATATATATATATATATATATATATATATATATATATATATATTTATATATATATATATATGTGTGTGTGTGTGTATACGATAGTCTTCCAGCCAGCTTCAGTCTACCGAACGCATTCACAAAACATTGGTCCGCCAGTTGCTATATTGTAGAAGAGAAGTGAGACTGATCCTAGATCCAAATATTGCAAAACCGTCTTCTTAACCACATGCTCATGCCTGCGGCTATGGGGAGGCAGCTTACTGCTGCGTACTTGATGCCAGTCATGTGTATGTAGATTATTTTATTCTTTTCGCTTTTATTTTTACTTTTTCCGCCACATCCGATTTCATGTTACCCTCTACACACACTATGTGTAACCTGTTTTTGCAATGTCACCATCATCAAACGCCCCTGCGGCAAATATAAATCTCATTATGATTATTATGCCCCAGTCCAAGGTGACGTGCTGGTAGAATGGTTAGCACACAGGACAAAATGCTTTGCGTGTTTCGTCCGTCTTTATGTTCTGGGTTCAAATTCCGTCGAGGTAGACTTTGCCTTTCATCCTTCAAGATCGTTAAATTAAGTACCAGTGGAAAACAGGGGTCGATGTAATCGACTATCCCCCTCCCCTCAAATTTCAGTGTTGTTGCTTTTATTAGAAAGGATTATGATGTCCCAGTTTGACCAAATTGGTGCGTTTGCTTATCTCTTCTTGTGTAAGGGACACCTTCACTGCTCAAGTAATCTATCAGTCGTTAGTGCTCTCTGGAACGTAAAGACACGGATTGAAGACCCATCAACTGTAGAGATTTCATGGCAGTGAACAAATGTGGCTTATGTATAATAATCACGCGTTTCTGTTGCTTATCTGACGGATCTACAATCCTGGATAAAATATGAAACTAGATTGGGTGCCTTGTACCTGGAATGTCGTCAGCCGCCTTCCAACCAATACAAGCAGTAGAGTTTCCACCGAGAAATATGGATAAGAGCGATGAGGTTCGTGGAGAATCTGGATTGTTTTGTTCTGCAGAAATTCCAAGCCGGTGTTCATGATGAATAAATTCCAGAAATATTTGGCTACCGAGGCTTACCACCGAGGCTTATCATTGTTCCGAGATAAACTCTACAGGCACGAAAGCGCTGAGAGGCAGGACTATTTGAGAAGCATGCACAACGACGAATCCGGACTACTCAAAATCGTGCCGTGTCCGACCATTGTAAAGTGGCCTAATGCCGAAAAACCGTTGTCTCATATAGGATGAATCCGGTTTCCGGTCGAGTCTATAGTGAAGATCACCTCATGTTCCTCCTTCCGTAGGACTACGAAGACACTTTGCCTTTGTCTGCCTATGGCGAAAGAGGTTGTGCGTTGACGAAGTTGAAATGATTGAGGGCAAACCGCCATAAACTTTTTTTCAATACAACTTAGAATCGAAAGTGAAAGTGGAGAGGAAAGTGGTCACACCACGGCTTTGATCTTTCTAGTCCATAATTTCCACTGAGCTCCCAATAGATCATTCTTGCCAAATTGTCATGTTGTCTTTTGCATTCACGTTGTTCCAGTTTCGAACAATTACTCTGTCCCACACTATTTCCTCCCTTTCACCATGCATTCTACATTTGTCTCTTTCAGTCGTGTTACCAATTTTGCACTTCACATAGTTTGTCCTCAATGCTTGCTCTTGTGCTGCGAATATAAGTGATTCAGTTTCTAATTATTATTATTACTATTATTGTTATCATTATTATCATTATTGAGTGAGAGAGCAGTGCATGCCATCAAAGTGACACTGGGGTAAAATATACGAAGCCCAGTATACCCATCACGACTACCCGTCTGATAAGGGTACGCCAGGCACATGCATCACAACCATATGTGCGCGACATGGTGATCTCATATCAAGATAATCAGCACATGACCTTGCAGGTGGGGCCCAGTTAGAATTTTCTTCTGGTCGAATAGCCCATCTCGATCAAAATATTCCTGAATAAGGATTGTTTAAGGATGTTGAACGAACCACCCATTTTTCCAAAGGTGAATTATCCAAACCTCTAAGAATTCCTTTCAACACACGACTATGATGCTCCCCCACTACTTCTCCTCGTGATCAGAGATGCACATATCGTCAGCCACTAAGGGACATGCTCAACTGGTTATGGTCAAACAACTGACAAGCAAATCTGTGGTATTGAGCAGAATATTTGCTGTAGCCCATCTTTTATACCAAGACAAAACAATGTACAGGATAACACTCCCAATCAGTTAAGAACTGAAGCCACGAGAACCACTATCTGGTACTGCATCAGGGCATTGTGGTATTGAGCAGAATATTTGCTGTAGCCCATCTTTTATACCAAGACAAAACAATGTACATGATAACACTTCCAATCGGTTTTATTATTATTATTATTATTATTATTATTATTATTAGTAGTAGTAGTAGTAGTAGTAGTATAGTAGTAGTAGTAGTAGTAGTAGTAGTAGTAGTAGTAGTATTCAGTAGTATATTTTTTATAGCGTGCTTTCACTTCACTACCGAGCGCAGCTCTGTGTGCCTTGGGTATGTGCTGTGATTTGTTGTGATGCTCTGATGGTTACTGTATGGAAAGTGTTCTGCGTAGGATGTGTGCAGTGCCTAGTAGTGCAATTTTATGTATGTTATATGTGTCTGTAAGTCCTGGTGTTTTTGTTATGTATTTGTCTGAATTTTTTTTTTATTATTATTATTATCATCATCATCATCATCATCGTCACTACTACTACTGCTGCTGCTATTACTACTAGTAGCATACTCATCTTGTTACTTGAGGTGTCATTAATGTACCAGCTGTTCACTTCCCGTGAACTAAAATGGTACTTTTCAAACCTTGAGAACTTTTCAGATACTTTGCACTGCCAACCAGTGCTGTTTGCTGAATATTCTCTATTTTCATTTCTTATTTTTTCCAACCAATTTTCAATTTTTCTGGGTTTTTTTCCTTTTTTCTTTTTCTTTTTTTTTGTTGGTTATACCTAAAGTATCAAAAATTATTGGTGCTTGGTACATTGTTTGTTCGTTGACCACAGCTCTTTGGTTTCGCTCTTCAGAGTTTTCATATCTCGTAGTTTCTTCTGTATTTTTGCCTTCTTCGACGATTCTGTTTCCTCCAGGGCAAGCGAGGTCATTGACCAGACATGATTTCTCTTCCTTTCCGGTGTTCGATTCTATGATTATACTGAATCATGACGCCCCCAGAGTATCATTGCTTTGTCAGTTTCTACCATTTCCTTTGACTCGTTTTC
This sequence comes from Octopus sinensis, assembly GCF_006345805.1. Lineage (NCBI taxonomy): Eukaryota > Metazoa > Mollusca > Cephalopoda > Octopoda > Octopodidae > Octopus > Octopus sinensis. The sequence goes on from NC_043002.1 coordinate 10,878,670, forward strand.
TTTTTACCATTTTTCACAAATTTCCCAATCCAAAAGTGTTTCATATTTCCCAAAGAACTACTCTTTCCATGACTTCTCTTGTATTCTCTCTGGGCCAATTTGCTGCATTCCCTTAAAAGAGATGCCATGCCATCTCTCCAGTTTCACTACACATTCAACATTTGTCAGATTCTGCTCACTGGCCAATTCTTTGTTAGATACAATTTGTTCGCCGCACTCGTTCCTCTAATGCACATCCCAAGGCCTCTGCTTCAGATTTTAGGTCACTTTTATCTGCGTCTATGTCTCTTGGTATCTCTCTCAAGAACTGACCGTGCATCTTCTTATTTTTCTACTTGTTTTTCCCAGACCGCTTTGCATATGTAATAAACTGACATTCCTTACTTGAAGGAGTAGTGCTTTCTTTGTGCCTTATTTACATAGTAAACAATCAGCATTCTACCAAAACTTTGAAATCAATTATTATAATTATTATTATTATTGTTTTTTTTTCCCTTCAGACTTCAAAAATTTCTTCCATTTCTCGCCGAGTGTTTTCCGTACACCTAGGGCAGAGAAGCTCATTGTATGCATTCCCAGATTACACACGCAAATTCACAAGTAAAAAATATATTTTTAAAAATAAATAAATATATATATTCATGAATGGATGCTGATTTCACTGCGATAATGCTCTTCTCAGTACATGAGTCGTTCCAGTTAAAATGATTTTTTGCACTAGGGATGGTAAGCAAGGTATCATTTTCAAATAGGTTTCAGTAACTTTTTTCATCATTCCTAGAGATCCTACAATCACTGGTACTGTAGTCGACTTGAGATGCCACATTTTTTCAATTTCTATTAGCAAGTCTTTATATTTACTAATCTCGTCAAATTCTTTCGCCGCTCTATTGTGATCGCAAGGAATACTCATGTCAATTAATAAACACACTTTTTTTGTCTGATATTTTATAATAATATCCGGTTTATTAGCTTTTATAGTGTTGTCGGTTTGTACGGGGTAGTCCAAGATAATCGATACATTTTCTCCCTCAGTCACAGCATCATGATGGTGTTCATACCATTTGTCAGCGGTTTTGATTTTATAATGCCGACATATTGTCCAGTGAAATACTGGCCGACTCTGTCATGTCTTGCTTTATATTCTACAGGTGCTAAGACTCTATACCCTGATATTAGGTGGTCTATTGTTTCAATATCATCGTTACATAATCGGCATTTTGGGTCAGCGCCATTTTTTATCACATTGGCTTGGTAGTTCCGGGTTAATAAGCTCTGGTCTTCAGCAGCTAATATGAAACCTTCACTTTCTGCTTTTAGCCCTAAGCTTCGTAACCATTGGTGCGTGTGTTTCTGGTCGACATCAGCTTGTTTGGTACGGGAAACATACTTTCCATTCAGAGGTTTCTGTTCCCATCTGCTAAATTTTCACGTGCTTTTGTCTTTGCAATTAATTTCATTTTCTTCGTAGCAGCAGTTGGCGCATTTCCTTCAACCTGATCAATCTGGTAGGTATCTAAGAGGTAAGTAGCGAAGTATTAGCTCTTAATCATTATTATTATTATTGTTGTTGTTGTTGTTGTTGTCGTTATTGTTGTTGTTGTTCTTCTTTTCTTCTTCTTCTTCTTCTTCTTCTTCTTCTTCTTCTTCTTCTTCTTCTTCTCTTCTTCTTCTTATTCTTATTCTTATTATTATTATTATTCGGTAGTTTTATTTTTATAGCGTGCTTTCACTTCACTACCGAGCGCAGCTCTGTGTGCCTTGGGTATGTGCTGTGATGTGTTGTGATGCTCTGATGGTTATTGTATGGAAAGTGTTCTGCGTAGGATGTGTGCAGTGCCTGGTAGTGCAATTTTCTGTATGTTATATGTGTTTGTAAGTCCTGGTGTTTTTGTTATGTATTTGTCTGAATATTTTTTTATCATGCCTAATGCACCTACTATGATAGGAAATGTTTCTGTTTTCAGATTCCACATTCTAGTTACCTCTATTTCCAGGTCTTTGTATTTTGAGAGTTTCTCCATTTCTTTTAGAGACACGTTGTCATCTGCCGGTATTGATACATCAATTAGAAAGCATTTTTTTTCTTCATGATCTCTGACAACTATATCTGGTCTGTTGGCCTTAATTTCTCTATCTGTGTGTATCGGCATATCCCAGAGTATGGTTGCTTTCTCGTTTTCTGTGACCTTTTCTGGTGTGTGCCTATACCATCTTTTTTCTGTTGTTATTCCATAATGTTGGCATAGCTTCCAATGTATGTAGGTTCCAACTCTGTCATGTCTGTGAATATATTCCTTCTTAGCCAGGACTGGGCAGCTAGAGATAATATGATTTATTGTTTCTTGTCCATCTCCACATATTCTGCAGTTACTTGTAATATTTCTTTTCATTACATGTTTTTGGTAATTTCTGGTGGGGAGGATTTGGTCTTGTGCTGCAATTAAAAATCCCTCTGTTTCTGCTTTGAGTCCTGAGCTTCTCAACCATTGCTGGGATTTTTCTTTGTCTATTTCTTTTGCGTTTAGTTTAGTGCAGTATTTACCATGAAGGGGCTTTTCTTGCCATCGTTTTATCATGGTTCGTTGCTGTTCTATTTTTAGTTTGGATTTCATTTGTTTTATAGCTTTTGTTGTTTCTTCATCATCTTCTTCTTCTTCGTGTTTATTAGGTGGTATGATTTATTGTTTGTATTTGTCAGCTTCCTTAAATACTGAGAACAGTTTTTTGTTTTGCTCGTGTTTTGCTGCTATCTGGATCAGTTTTCCTTCCTTCTGAAGTAGATATTTTTGCAGTCCTATGGTGGTTATTTTATAGTAGTTTTCCAGCTGTATAAGGCCTCTACCACCTTCTATACGTTGTATATATAGTCTTTCTATGTCAGATTTTATTATTATTATTATATTATTATTATTATTATTATTATTATTATTATTATTATTATTATTATTATCATTATTATTATCATTATTATTATTATTATTATTATTATTATTATTATTTCTTTTTATCACAGGTTTTGTTGGAACTCCTGGAGTCTTGCATGCGTAGCGGGCTTACTGTCTGCAGCCTACTATCTAATACTTTTCTGATTATTCTGGTCGTGCCAAGGAGGCAAAACTTTTGTAAGAATTCTACTGGGCACTGTATTCCAATTTGATAATCCCCTTGATGCCTACTGATACTGTTCCCAAGGACTCAACACTAACTGGCACTATCTTCACCGTCTTCATTTTCTATAGCTGGGCTATTTCGTACTTAAGAGTGTTGCATTTATCTATGTTTTCGCCTTCCATCTTGACTATTCGTAGGTTAAAGGGGCATGCAACATCAACTATATAGCACATGTGGTGCGTTTTGTCCGGTCCGTATGCTCTAGCACCCGGTCTGTTTGGATTAGGAATTCCCAGATGACTTTGCTGATCTCCGACTCCACCACTCATTGCGGTTTGTGATCATACCACGTCTTGCTTCTCTCCAACCCCAACTTTGCGCACGGTTTCGAATGTAGCACTTTCGCCACCTGATCATGTCACCACACCTTGTAGTGGTTTTGGGCAAGTCTATGGCATTCGTTCGTGATATGGTCAATGGTTTCATACACTCTTTTACAAATGCAACACATTGGAGACAATGGAATGAGCAATTGTCTCATTCCTAAGGTTGACCCACCTCTTAACCATTGCTCAGTTTTTCCTAGATCTTGCCTTGCCCGTATTATGTCCCTTTCAATGCGTCGTTTCTACCATTTTTTGTTTTCTTACGTAGTAATTTCTCTTGAGCAAGTAGTACTATAGCTCGGAGAAGATTCCTTGTTTGTGTTATGTCCTCCGCTTGGAGGCCATATTTATCTTTTCTGTTACTTTATTTATCATATTCCCATCTACCCTTTACGTATTCATGGGGATTTTTTTCTTGTGGTGAGTCGTCTTTGAATTTCAAGCAATTCTAGTTGGTTCATTTCCTCTGCATGTCAACCAACCATACTATCAGGGCTCACAGTATAACGTTCCAGTTCCTTATCCTTTACAGCCCAATCACCATTTCCCTATTCCTCCTCTCTACTTTTCTCTCTGCATTCAACTCTTTTGATTTTGCATTCCACTTGGGCAGTGACATCAGTAGAGGGGCCTTCCTGTTCAGAGGTAACTTTTTCGCCGCCGCCGCTCACCATCTTTCATTGTATGTTATTTTTGTTTTCGTATCTTAAGCGCCTCAAGCCCATGGATAGAAATTAGCCTTTATTTGCTTTCGAAGTTTTATTTCCGAGAGCATCTATCTAAAATGAGACGTGTTACATTTTATATTTATTGTTATTATCTTGTGTCTCTTTTAATTTGTTTAAACACTGTAGGCTCTCCGTTGTCTTGTTTATGTACGAGGTGAACAGGTGCATGTGTGAATTATGTAAACATTACATTTATGTGTAGTGGAGGCGCGTGGCTTAATGGTTAGGGTGTTGAGCTCATGATCGTCTGGTCGTGGTTTCGATTCCTGGACCGGGCGATGCGTTGTGTTCTTGAGCAAAACACTTCATTTCACGTTGCTCCAGTCCACTCAGCTGGCAAAAATGAGTAATAAGGCGGCGAGCTGGCAGAACCGTTAGCACGCCGGGGGAATTGCTTAGAGGTATTTCGTCTGCCGCTACGTTCCGAGTTCAAATTCCACCGAGGTCGACTTTGCCTGTCATTCTTTCGAGGTCGATTAAATAAGTACCAGTTACGCACTGGGCTCGATAGAATCGACTTAATCCGTTTGTCTGTCCTTGTTTGTCCCCTCTCTGTGTTTAGCCCCTTGTGGGCAGTAAAGAAATAAAAAATGAGTAATCCTGCGATGGACCAGCGTCCCGTCCAGGTGGAGAATTTCTACGCCACTGAAACCGGGAAACCGGCCCTTATGATCCTGGCATGGCTCGAGAAGGAACATTTTTTTTTTTACATTTATGTGTAGAGATGATATTGCATATACGAAATTTATTTGTACTCAGAGTGTTTTTCTGTAGCAACCTCGCATTCTCGCGTATTGTTTCAACTCATGTATAGGTAAGTCGCATCCCCTCCTCACCGTGGTGGGTACGCTGGCAACGGGTAGTGTCAGAGCTATGCCCTCGGGAACTTCGGTTCCTGTTAGGGACACCCAAGGCGGATTGGTCTGACACCGAGTGGTATTAGGGCCACAACCCGGCAGACGGGGCTCTGGTGAAAATCCTCGGAGTGTCTGTTTCGGCAACCGGCGGCTCCTCGGTCGTTCTGTCCCTGCGTCTGCGGACAATCTGCGGCAAACAGGATGTCTCTACATGCGGGATTCTTGGGGATCGCTTGTGAAATCCACGTATTCCCACGAAACTTCTTCCATGGTAGAAGAAGCCGACTCAACCCTCCCAGGGTGAATGTCGCCACAAGTACAAGTACAAGTAAGTCGCACCACCGCACGTCTCACACTCTTGTCTTTCTGCGACAACGTGCCTGACAGGAACCTATATTTCATATAAGAGGGAAATATTTCGGTATCCTGATCTAATTTAAATTAGGGACCAATTTTCTTTCATATTTTTGCTGTTTCATAAATCCTGTTTGCCGATTTAAATCTATGACTAGATTTAATCCAACTTTGCGAGGAACTCGCTCGTAAATCAAGTACCAGTGGAATACTGGGGTCTACATAACCAACTAGTACCCTTCCCAAATTTTAGGCCTTGTGCCTTTAGTAGAAAGGGTTAGAATAATAATAATAATAATAATAATAATAATAATAATAATAATAATAATAATAATCATCATCATCATCATCATCATTATTGTGTTAAGGTAGCGAGCTGACAGAATCGTTAACACACAGAGCAAAATGCTTTGCTGTATTTGTCCGTCTTTACATTCTGAGTTCAAATTCTGCCGAGGTCGACTTTGACTTTTATCCTTTCGGGGTCGATAAATCAAGTACCAGTGAAACCCTTTCCCAAATTTCAGGCGTTGTGCCTTTAGTAGAAAGCGTTATTATTATTATTATCATTATTATTATTATTATTATTATTATTATTATTATCATTATCATTATTATTATTATTATTATTTCAATATTGAAGAAAGAAACAAGAGCGCAATCGTTATTGGTAATAAATAGAGATTGAGTTTATTAAAATGATAATGAAACGGTTGAACAATATTTCGACACTATGTTAAGGCGGCGATCGTTAACCCGCGGGACGAAATAATTAGCGGTATTTCGCCCGTCGCTACGTTCTGAGTTCAAAGGCCGCTGAGTTCTACTTTTTCTTCCACCCATTCGGGATCGATAAAGTACCAGTGAAACACTGGTGTCGATGTAATCGACATTTACCCTGCACCAAAATGGCTGCCCTTGTGACAAAACTTTGAAACCGTTATTGCTATTATTATTATTTCTCATTATCACAGGTTTTGTTGGAGTCCCTGGAGTCCCTGGAGTCCCTGGAGCTCCTGGAGTCCCTAGAGTCTTGCATGCGTAATGGGCTTGCTACCTGCAGCCTACAGTACCATGATACCCATTCCAGATTATCGAGACCGTGATTATTGAGACCGTGCCAAGGAGACAAATCTTTTGTAACAGTTCTACTGGTCACTCTATTCCAGTTTCCTTTATATTCCTCTTGATGCCTTCTGATACTGTTCCCAAGGATCCAACAATAATTGGCACTATCTTCACCATCTTCATTTCCCATAGCCGAGCTATTTCGTACTTCAGGGTGTTGTATTATTATTATTATTATTATTATTATTATTATTATTATTATTATTATTATTATTATTACATGGGAATTAACTGTGACATTCTAACAGAAATCCTACTACGGTCCTCATGCCTGACATAATTATCTTTCCTTGTACCAAAGTCCATTTGCATTTGTATATTTCATAAGTACAGCGGTCGACCTAACTGACCAAGACACTTAAAGACGGCTCTCTAGCATCTGAGCCATAAAACTAAAGAACAAAAACATCCAAAGTACAGACGGAACCCTGGGTTCGATTTGTAATTAATGTAATTCAACACCCTAACATCTAAAATTATTTCCACGTTTTAATGTTATTAATCCCAGTTTAATGTTATTTTAGTGTTATCAAAAAATTATTACAGTGCTGTAGAGTAATTATAGCAAGGTAACATGTATCATGCTTTCGTTAATTATTTTAAGCATCTATGTAGTCACGTGCAGACATCGGCAACTTTTCTGGTTTCTCTCTTTTCACATTTTGAGGACCCTTTATATTTAAATGAGTTTTCCCACGGATCCCTTTTAATATGTCTATCTTGGTACTGCCCAGGTGTCGAGACCATAATGATATCTGTGGGGCAGCTGATGATGGACGTATGCTGGATTGTTGGTATGGCAGTGGAATAGTAATATAACACATCCTTTTGATATATATTGATATATGAAATTTCGAATTTAATTCAAGGACTCCAGTACGACTTTTGCGGTCCCCTAGAAGTCCGCGGACACCAGGTTGGGAAGCTACTGGTGACGAGCTGGCAAAAACGTTAGTACTCTGGGCGAAATGCTTAGCGGTATTTCGTCTGCCGATACGTTGGGTTCAAATTCCTCTGAGGTCGACTTTGCCTTTCATATTTTCGGGGTCGATTAAATAAGTACCAGTTACGCACTGGGGTCGATGTAATCGACTTAATCTCTTTGTCTGTCCTTGTTTGTCCCCACTACGTTTAGCCCATTGTGGGTAGTAAAGAAATAGGTATTTCGTCTGTTCAAATTCCGCCGAGGTCGACTTTGCCTTTCATCCTTTCGGGGTCGATAAATTAAGTACCAGTTACATACTGGAGTCGATATAATCGACTTAATTCGTTTGCTTATCCTTGTTTGTTCCCTCTGTGTTTGGCCCCTTGTGGGTAGTAAAGGAATAGGCAGGTAGGTATGTAGGTGTGTGTATGTGCGTCTATGTATATATATATGTGTGTGTGCGTGTCTATGTGTATATTTGTTTTTGTGAAGGTGCGTGTCCCTGGACCTTACGGTCGTGTGTTCTATTCCCAGCGTGAGTCCGATTTCAAGCGGCGCATTCTGTCCTTGAGAAAGACCCCTTTCCACTCAAATGAGTTGTACTTGTATTTCAAAGAGCCAAATTAGGGAGCATCTAATAATATACCCGTGCGTCATTTTTTGCCTTCGGTATTTCCTATACATCTCCATCTCACATTGGCTGAAACAAAAAGAGAAAATTCGCTTCATCTTACGAATTCCGCGCATTATTTGAAATAGTTTTTTCTCCACAGTCTGGTGGAGAACCGCTGATTCACACTTGATAAAGCTGGTAGCGCGTATATATTGAGTTCCGCTTGTATAAAGTTAGCAGAAACATACGTATGTATATGGCACTGATACAGTAATGCTTCTGTGTGTGAGCGTGTGAGCGTGTGTGTGTGTGTGTGTGTGTGTGTGTGTGTGTGTGTGTGTGTGTGCGAGCGTGTGTGTATGTATGTGCGAGTCTGTGTGTGAGTTTGTGTGTATCTACGCATATACACATACATGTATATATACGCATACACATACCTCTGTGTGTCCACATGTGTGTGCATGTGTGTGTGTGCGCGTGTGTGTGTGTGTATGTGTGTGTGTGTGTATGTGTGTGTGTGTGTGAAAGGGAGAGAGAGAGAGTGTGTGTGTGGTCAGGCTATTGTTTCAACGTACGAAATGAATTTCAGTATGAAATATTTATAAAGAATAATGCTTGCGGGAAGATATGATTATGAATTTTAATATTTTAAAATACCTTCAAACGTGAATTATTTTCAAGCATTAATATATGCATCCATCCATCCGTCCGTCCATCCATCCATACATACATCCATACATCCATCCATACAAGCATTACATAGAAACAGAGGCGTTGGCAGACCCGTCTATTTCAGAATTTGTCTCCCTAACAACAACAACACGTCAACTTGGACAAGTGTTTTTTTTATAACATCGGTTCATAATTCACTCACATTGCGAATGTTTTGGTAGCGGAAACTGTGCGGAATCTCTTCACATAGGTGAATTGTACATATCTACAATACAACCAACGGCCATGTTGGAGCACCGCCTTTTAGTCGAACAAATTGCCTCCAAGATTTATTCTTTGTAAGTCTAGTACTTATTCTATCGGTCTATTCTGCCGAACTGCTATATTACGGAGACGTAAACACACCAACATTGGTGTCAGGCGAGGGTGGATGTAAGACAGACACAAACATTAATATATATATAAATATATATCGTGACTTCTGGCACTTAACTGATAAAAGAAAGCCAAAAATGACCATCTCTTTTTGCCTTTCCTTCTAATTGTTGTTTCTCTTGTCCGCTTTTGTGTCGTCTATCTGTCCTAACATTTTAATGCTCTCTATTGCATTTTCGTCCCATTATATATATATATAAACTCAGATAAACTTAGATATATTTCGACCAATGATTGGTCCAGGCCATGTCTAACTTAATAGCACCACCTGATAGGATTATTTGAATTTTGTTTAAGTCAAATTTTGTTTATGGTCCATTCAAGTAGTGAGTTCTTGTTGGGTGAGTTGTATCCAATTATGGGTGGTTTATCTGGTATTCCTTGAAGGAATCTACCCAGACTCCGTTTAAAGTTGATGGGATCCTGTTCCTCTTTGATCTCTTTCGGGACAATGTTAAATAGGGCAGGGCCTGTTGAGGAAAAGAAATTATGTTGTAGTGTACTTGTATGCTGTGATCTTGAATTGGGCAGGGGACGTATGGCCCGCGGTCCCAGTCTTGGATGAACCTTGAAGCTAATGTTAAGGTCGTTTGGGCAAAGTTGGCGGTATATTCTCCACATCGTACAAATGATGTACCGCTCACGGCGACGCTGGAGAGAGTAGAGTTTCAAGGCTTTAAGGCGATCCCAATAATCGAGAGCAGCCATGCCTTCAATTCGTTTAGTCTGTGCTCTCTGTGGTGATTCAATCCTCGAGATGTTTTTGCCTTGTATGGGGAGACCTCAGTGGGCAGCAGTATTCGAGGTGTGGCCGTACAAAGGAGGAGAAAAGTGGTATGATGACACCTTGTTCTATATATATATACATATATATATATATATATATATATATATATATATATTATGGGGATGTACTTGCATAGCGAGTGACTTGATCTGATATCGTGTGCTAGAACGAAAACAATTACAGCGTGGAAGGTGTTTATAAGCCATTTAAGAAACACACAAAAACCGTTTGATTCAGTTCAACATTTAAATTTAATTTGTCAAAATATATTCGTCGCTTTAAGACCGCGACCTATTCACTGACAAAACTTCGTGCTGCATATATATATATATATATATATATATACACTGTTGATATCATAAGCATTAATAAACTTTCGAGAGAATGTGAAACAATTCTGTTTTGAAATTGTTTCTCGAAAATCTTAGAAGATCTTTTTCGGATAGAAAACGTCGAAGACAGCCCCGTTGGACTCGAAGCTACATCCCTTATATATAACGTGATTTATCGGAGACTGAACCTGAAATACCGAAGTTACAAAACGAGCTTCCTCAGCACACATCCATGACTTTGTCCACAAAGTTATCGGATGAGTAGATAAACGATCTCCGGTACAGCACCGAAGTGAGGGCCCACGATCAATATCCTGGACCCTCAGAAGGTTTGCAAAAATTCGAAAGCATTAATCTTATTATTTAAATAAGTGTTTCTCAACCATTTTTTTACCTATCGACCCCTTTTGATTCCTGTTCTATTCGGATGGGCCCTCAGCCATTCGATGTTAAAAAAATCCCTCTTATACCTTTATAATTAAATATCATTAGGGATGGCATAAAAAATTGGCTAAAATATTCTGTGCAGCGTAGAAGTATATCCAATCTATTGCCGATAAATTTTAACTACGAAATCTTATAAGGACCCTCAAGGGCCATACTGGACACCCAAGGGCCATACTGGACACGCAAGGGCCATACTGGACCCCGGTTGAGAACAACTAGTTTAAATACTGTGCCATAAAACGGAGGCGCAGCACGGTCTACTTACACAATAAACATTCTTACCTCTGTGTGTGTGTGTGTGTGTGTGTGTGTGTGTGTGTGTGTGTGTGTGTGTGTGTGTGTCTGTGTGTGTGTCTGTGTGTGTGTGTGTGCACTTTTTATTGTCTGTTTCAGTAATTACAATGCGGTCATGCTGGAGCATCCCCTTGACGAGTTTTTTTTAGTCGGTCAAACAAATTGACCCAAGTAGATTTCTTTTTTCTTCCTTTTTTTCTTCTAAGCCTGGTAATTGATTATTCTATCGGTACCTATTTTTTTTACCGAACCGACAAGTTACGGGGTCGTAAACAAACCAACACCGATTATAAAGCGGTGGAGCGTGCACAAACACAAAGACGCACTTACATACACAAAT
>NC_043002.1:10890181-10895181 GCF_006345805.1 Octopus sinensis
AACATCGCTTGACAACCGATGGTGGTGTGTTACTTAGCGGTTCGGCCCAAGCGACAGATAGAATAAGTTATAGGCTCTAAGAATAAGTCTTGAGATCGATTTGTTCGACTAAATCGGTGCTGAAGCATGGCCGCAGTCAAATGACTGAAACAAGTAAAAGAGGAAATAGGGAAAAAATAGTTAAACTATTAAAGGTAAAAGGACGGGTTACCAGAATGTGAAACCTCTTTGGTGAAGATATGTTTTTCCTGGTAAAGGCACCATTGCCGGTTCGGTGTTTTAATGTGTTAGTGATTGTAGCAGTGGTTCCTGAAACGGCCGTAGACTTGAATTCTTTCTTGCACTTTACGATGGACATTATTCTGGATTCCTTTTACCATTAATTGTTTAACTATCTTTTTTTTATATTGTTAGTCACCTTTCTATATATACATTCATATTCTCTTCATTTTTTTTCTTCATACGCTTTCATATCCATCATTCTTTAGAGGTTTTTCACATGTGTTTATATGTGTGTGTATATATATATATATATATTCTTATACCTTCCGGTATCGCCCTGGTATTTTAATATGTATTTATTTATGTTCAACGGTGTGAATATATGGAGATGATATGAAGTTGTTTACCCGATTCTGATATTTATTTTTTAAACACAGAGTTTGTCTTTTGTCTTGGTTTTTTTTTAACTTGACCACTTCTATCTGCAACCCTATTTACACACATATTATTTTTCGATTCCTATAAGGAAAAACGAAATTTAGAAATTATATATCCTATTGCTGTATATCCATATATAGGAAGAAAGGGAGGGGGAAGAGAGAGAGGGGAAGAAAACAGATAACGCATTGGATGTACGCAAAACAGTGAAAATCCAAACAAAAATATATTTATTTCTTAACTTGTCTTGGCAAATTCAAACGTCAATACCTAACCTCTGTTTTTTTTCACGGAGAAAAGCCTTCTCTCTTTAGACAGAGTGTGTTAATAACAGATGCGATCGATTTATTGGTGTAAAGGTAATGTATGTGTGTGTGTGTGTATACAGGAACGCAATCATATCTATGTGCTTGTATATATGTACACACACACACACACATACATACGTACATACATACGTACATACATACATACATATATATATGTATATATATATATATATATATATATATATATATACATACATATATATATACATACATTATATATATATATATACATACATACATACAACATATATATGTATGTATATATATATAGATATATATATATATATATATATCTATATATATATATATATATACATACATATATATATACATACATATATATTATATACATACATACAACATACATACATACATATATATGTATGTATATCCTATATATATATATATATATATATATATATATATATATATATATATATAGATATATATATACATTTATACTCGCACGTGCATACATATACATACATAAATATATTGTATATATGTGTGCGTGTAAATGTATGACCGTCATTCATTTCCCTTTTTCTCTTGTCTAGCGCCGCCAGTCGTTGGGACATCATTTGAAATCCTTTGGCATTCGCTGTTTCATTAAAGCAATTCATCGCTTTTGTTGCGCTTCCTCTTAGTTTCAGTTTGCCAAATTCCACTTACAGCGTATTCTTCAAGACGACTCTACAGTGAATAGAAGGCTTTAGTCTTAGGTGTCATATAGTAGGTTCTAAGACAAAACGAAATCGTTACGAAGCGAACTTCTTAACTACGCAGATGCCAACAACTATATTTCAATCTTTAGACGGTGTTAAGATATTCGACTACTTTCTCGCTTACCACAGTAGTGTACTAAATGAGGATATTAGTGATGTAGAGCTAGATCCTACTAGAACTAGTAGCCACAGAAGTAAGAAAATTACATAGCTCATCCAGAATTTAGGGTGAATGAAGTTATTAATTTAATTAGACAGTCCTTAACTCTAGTAGACAAGCATTACTCTGCAATGCACAGATACACGCAAATTCAAAGATTTCGGTAGAAACACTGTTAAAGTTAGCTATAGTTGTTTAGTCACTAGAACTCACCCACAATAAATTTACCAGAAAGATTGTAAAAATATCCTAACACAGTCGCAATCGTAGATACGCAACCGACTATTTTCTGACTAATAAGTACCTTCAAAAGTGACTGATGTTTAGCACCAATATTTAATAACCTATGCTGTAAAAAAAATATATGCATTATCCTTCAAGGCCCGGTACGCACAGCAATCAGATGTGCCGAAGTTAATCCGGAACTTAACGCTGTTTGTGGAAAAACAACCCTTCTTTCAATACAATTGTCGAGGGAGCAAATATATATCTCCTCATATCCACTTACAATGTCCTTCAAGCTTCCAATTTTCGAATATGACTCTGATCTGGAAGCATTCCAAGTACAGCTAATATAATACCTCCTCGACTCATTCGCAGAGAAATACCATTTGTGGGAGGAGGAGCAGTCTTGACAATTTCGACCTTTTGGACCTTTGTTCTGTGTTACAATTCAAAAGCGAATAGCCTTTAAAAATATATTCTGACTTGAACTGACATGAGCTGCAAGTAAAAAAAATAAGACCGAAAATGCCATATGAGAATGAGTCAGAGTATACAAGCAGCAGATAATATAACCAGAACTAAGAAAACCCAACTCAGGAAATATTTAGACATTTGCGAAAAGAGAAAATACCAGATATTTTCTTTTAACATATGTTCAATGGAAATCCCCCCCCCCACACACACACACACAATACATAGAAGAAAAGGAAAAATACCGCATAAACACTTAAAATTCTTTATAAAAAGACATAAATGATTGTTTGTAATTTAGACACAAAATAAGCAATCTTGAGAGAAGATAGCTAGTCGATACTAGGATCGATAAAATACCTGAGTTGTAATTTATTTTATCGATGCTGGAAGGATGTAAGACAAGTTGACCGATGAGTTTCGGATGCTTAAGGAATAGCACGAGGAAATTTTTCCGGCGTTCCAACGATTCTACTGCATCTCTTATATAAGGAGAGAGAAATAATTAGGTTACGTAGCATTAACTTTACTAACATAAATCATGACAAATCCCAAACCGAATGAAACCGCCAAACTCAAACGACAAATAGCATTGTAACATAACTTACACTAATTTAACTTATTTTTACTGAAATTGATCTTTACACAATCCTTTCTGCTATAGGTACAGGGCCTGAAATTTGGGGGGGAGGAGGTAAGTTGGTTACATCGACCCCAGTACTTAACTGGTACTTAATCTATTGACCCCGAAATGCTGAAAGGCAAAGTCAACAATGAAATAGTGCTAAGCATTTTGCCTGGCGTGCTAATGTTTCTTATTTCTTTATTACCCACAAGGAGCTAAACACAGAGGGGACAACCAAGGGCAGACAAACGGATTAAGTCGATTGCATCGACCCCAGTGCGTAACTGGTACTTAAATTATCGTACTTAAATAAGGCGGCGAGCTGGCAGAAACGTTAGCACGCCGGGCGAAATGCTTAGCGGTATTTCATCTGCGTTACGTTGTGAGTTCAAATTCCGCCGAGGTCGACTTTGCCTTTCATCCTTTCGGGGTCGATAAATTAAGTACCAGTTACGCACTGGGGTCGATGTAATCGACTTAATACCTATGTCTGTCCTTGTTTATCCGCTCTGTGTTTAGCCCCTTGTGGGTAATAAAGAAATAGGTACTTAAATTATCGTCCCCGAAAGGATGAAAGCAAAGTCAACCTCGGCGGAATTTGAGCTCAGAACATAGCGGCAGACGAAATACTACTAAGCATTTTGCCTGGCGTGCTAAAGATTCCGCCAGCGTGCTACCTTATTCATCTTCACATAATAAACACATGTAAATATGTATTTTTAGAAATCAAAATATGCTTGTGTGTGGGTATGTTTATATAAGTTAGTTATTCTAAAGTAATCTTAAGGAAAACAACAGAACATGTTTACTTATGTGAAAGCTGAAGAATATAGAATCACACCTATTATGATTTTCGTTTTGACAAGGACTTCAAATTGTGCCTGGCGGCTTATCCAACCACTTATCCAACATCGTTCTGGTGCTTATATAGATTAAATTAGAACGCTTCATCATATGAATAAGTAATGGTATATTGAACTGCACTGATTGCAATTCTTGCTACAATTTTTAAATAACATGTTTTGTGTTAATATAGTAGGAGTGAAAATATAAACTAAAGGTCAGATAAATAAGTTTAAAGTTTATAAGAAATTGGCACTAGGTAAATAGGTAAAACGAAAAAGAAGAGAAAATGGAGACAGCGCAAAACAGAATACAATAGAAAGCAAAATGAACGTAAAAATATAATTAGAGACGAAGAAGCATGAAAGAAAGGTCAATTTGAATGCAAGTGTATAGTTTGTATTGAAACAATCTAGGTAAGAAAAGAAAGCCGATAAAACATAACTGTATGTATTTAACGTGGCGTAGTTTTACTTCCTATGTATATACGCGTATGTAGTCTATTGCGATTTTCTTTTCTTTTTTTTTTTCAGTCATTAGACAGCGGCCATGTTGTATGTTTGTGTGTTTGTATAAGCGCATTAGTGTGACTGATTGGATGATTTTTATATATGTATGTAGGTTAAATGAAAGGAAAAAAAATGGAGGAAAACTGAGATGGCGAATCTAAAATGCCTAATGAAATGAAAGTTTCCGTCAGATATTTCCCGGGTAAATTTCTATGACCTGTGCAAATTTATCATAAATGTACCTGTCTATTTTGCTATTTCAATTAATGAATTTCCATACTAATATTTAAACGCCTGGTGTCTTCATATGAGCATATATGTATGCGTGTGTGTGTGTGTGTGTGTGTGTGTGTGTGTGTGTGTGTGTGTGTGTGTGTGGTGTGTGTGTGTGTGTGCGTGTTTCTATATTGGTATATTGATTTCTTTGTATTTTTAGAAATCAAAATAGGATTC
>NC_043002.1:10897681-10935181 GCF_006345805.1 Octopus sinensis
AGGTACTTATTTAATCGACCCTGAAAGTATGAAAGGCAAAGTCGACCTCGGCGGAGTTTGAACCCAGAACGTAACGGCAGACGAAATACGGCTACGCATTTCGCCCAGCGTGTTAACGTTTCTGCCAGCTCGCCGCCTTGATACATGCATTCATATAATCAACCAAACCGAAGCACGCACACGTAAATATATCTACCTTACGCATATGCAAACAAACCATAAGCTCACATTAAATATATACAATTATTTCTCAGCTTTCAGTCTTTTAGCCGAAACTATTTCAACAGAAACAACACTCATACATTCCAATTCCTTGCTTACCATCATATATTCTTTTCTATTTAGATTTTGTTTCATTTCCTTCTATTCCAAGCTATCTTCCTTCCTTTCTTGAAATTGTTTAATCATATAATCATCTCTTTCCGGTTTCTGTCTATATTTAATTCCACCTTTTCACTCCACATAAATAATGTCCTTTTATTAAAAACTTTTTGCTACAACCGTAATTCAATATTGCAACACCTCCTAATAATACAGCTTTGCATCTATTTTTGCCTATTTAAGCCTTAGAAAGCAAATTTTTCATAACTAGTCTTGTATGTATATATATGTACATATATTGATGGAAAAATAAATATAGGTATGTATTTGTGTATGTGTGGAGGCACATGGCCTAGTGGTTAGAACAGCGGACTTGTGGTCGAGGGATCGCGGGTTCGAATCTCAGACCGAGCGATGTGTGTATTTATGAGCGAAACACCTAAGCTCCGTGCGGCTGTTTTTCGCCACAACTTTCTATCACTCTTTCCACCTGCATCTTGCAGCTCACCTGCGACGGACCGGCGTCCCGTCCAGGTAGGGAACCTATACACCAAGGAAACCGGGAAACCGGCCTGGCTCGAGAAGGAACAAACAATATGTGTGTATATATGTATGCATATACGCACACACACCCTCATATATATATATATATATATATATATATATGTATATATATATATATAATATATATATATATATATATAGAGAGAGAGAGAGAGAGAGAGAGAGAGAGAGATACACACACACTCACACATATGTGGAACTTTATTAATAAATTCCAACCCAAGCTAAATAAACAATAATACTGATACTTAGAGGTACTATTTCTAATGCTACGACCGCTACCACTAACAACAACGACAATACTAAAGGTGCTCATGATGACGATAGCTGGAAAATACTAGCTAAATCAAGAGAAGAGTCAGTAAAATAATCTTCTTTTGGGGTTTAAAGTTCTATAACCACAGCTACTACTACCACCACCAACCACCACCACCACCATCAACCACCACCACCACCACCACCACCACCACCGACAACAGCTACAACAGCAACGAGAACTATAGCAAAGGAGATGATCATGGTGACGATGATGATTGAAATGTAAAAATCCATGGGAAATGTTTACAACATTTCTAAAAGTAGCCCAGCAATTACTGCTTTGGCCAGGGTGAAAAAAAAGGTCTGTTCAAAATAAAAACGTGACGCCTAAGGCAAACATCAATCAACGTAAGTAATTTAGTAAAGCCACACACTGATTGGTCAGAAAACAGTTTGCAAAATTTAACATTCTGGAGCCTATACAAATGTATTTAAGGCACACATTTTAGCCATCTCGTTACAGTTGTAAATTGTAAAACATAACTGTCACCATTACTACATGAACCTGAAGATTGCATAGTTTAATGCATGAAAGTACTAGTTCAGTCAGAATGGATATTTGATAGTCCATCATTTCATTAGATTATATTATTATAAGATTGTAAATAAAGCGTGAAAATCAAAGTTGGAATTTCCTTGAATAATATATATATATATATATATATATATATATATATATATATGTAAAGAGAGAGAGAGAGAGAGAGAGAGAGAGAGAGAGAGAGAGAGAGGAGAGAGAGAGAGATGGGGTTGTGGTGAATATATTGTCTAAATTACGCAAAAATGAAAGTAACACTGACAGCTCATATTAACTGATATACTTACCAAAATTACATCAAAATATCTTGAAATACTAAAGAGTAAATTTATCCAATAAAATCGCTATTGGTTTCAACCACCGCCTCCAGACGACTTCGGAATCTCCTGCAACTCTTCTGGACGGTCTCTCTGATTAAGTTGGAGAAAGCTGCCATAATCCTTGCCTTCAGTTCCTCTTTGGTGTTACAAGTAGTTTTATTGGTTTCTCACTCAACTGCGCCCCACACATAATAATCAAGGGGTTTGCAATCTGGGGAGTTAAGTGGCCAGATGTTAGGGGTGATGTGGTTGCAAAATTTGTCTGACAGCCATGATTCGGTTCTCGCGCTTGTGTAGCATGGTGCAGAGTCCTGTTGCCAGACACAGGCTCTTCCAACACCAGCAGTCAGCCTCTTTACCCAGGGCAGCACTACATTCTCCAGGTACTGGATCTAGGTCTCCGTGGTGAGTCTGAGGTAGAGTGGGAAGATGAATGGTGGTATATAGGAGCACTCCGTCGGTTACGACGATGAGGGCCCCAGCTGATACGATCAACGGAACAGCTTGCTCGTGATATTAACGTGCAAGTGGCTGAGCACTCCACAGACACGTGTACCCTTAACGTAGTTCTCGGGGAAATTCAGCGTGACACAGAGTGTGATAAGGCTGGCCCTTTGAAATACAGGTACAAGAGAAACAGGAAGAAAGAGCGAGAGAAAGTTGTGGTGAAAGAGTACAGCAGGGATCGCCAACATCCCCTGCCGGAGCCTCGTGGAGCTTTTAGGTGTTTTCGCTCAATAAACACTCACAATGCCCGGTCTGGGAATCGAAACCGCGATCCTCCGATCGCGAGTCCGCTGCACTAACCACTGGGTCATTGCGCCTCCACGAATGGTGGCATAACATCACCATCACTAGTGATCCCTCCAAGCATTTTGATGTTGACTGAATGTTTGGATTTTATTACTCTCGGTACATATCCTCACATTGACACGCAAACGCTCTTGAATGTTCGCATTGGCCCTTCCAGCTTCAATGCCGAGCTGTACAGCAAGTTGTTTCCAAATTTCTGGCAGAGTGAATTGCGTTCTGGTGATGCTTTTCTCACAGACGGTGCTCAACTGACCTTCTTATACTGTGTAGCCGACAAAATCTAAATCAAACAATGCGCCTGCGCGAAATTTAAAATATATAATAGCGCCAATTTACCCTTTCAGCAAACTGGCTAGAAGACAACACTTCCCTCTCTAACCTTATTTTCCTTGTCAAGTGAAACTTGAAGAAGTTCATCAGGGATTGGCCAAGAGAAAAGCGTTTGTAATGACAACAACAACAACAACAACAACAATAATAATAATAATAATGATAAAAATAATAATAATAATAATAATAATAATAATAATATAATAATAATAATAATAATAATGCCCTGATGCAGTATCAGGCAGTGGCTCTCATGGCTTCTGATCTTAACTGACTAGAAGTGTTATCATGTACATTGTTTTGTCTTGGTATAAAAGATGGGCTACAGCAAATATTCTGCTCAATACCACAGATTTGCTTGTCAGTTGTTTGACCGTAACCAGTTGAGCATGTCCCTTAGTGGCTGACGATATGTGCATCTCTGATCACGAGTAGAAGTAGTGGGGGAGCATCATAGACATGTGTTGAGAGGGATTCTTTGGGGTTTGAATGATTCACCTCTGGAAACATGGGTGTTTCATTCAACATCCTTAAACAACCCTTAATCAGGGACCTTTTGAGCGGGATGGGTTACTCGACCAGAAGAAAATTCTAACTGGGCCCCACCTGCAAGGTCATGCGCTGTTTATCTTGAGATCACCATGTCACGTACATATGGTTGTGATGCATGTGCCTAGTGTACCCTTACCAGACGGGTAGTCATGATGGGTATACTGGGCTTCGTATATTTTACCCCAGTGTCACTTTGATGACATGCACTGCTCTCTCACTACTACTACTCCTACTCCTACTACTACTACTACTACTACTAATGATAATAACAACAACAACAACAACAATAACAACAACAACAACAATAATAATAATAATAATGACTTTTTATTTGTTTCATATGCGCGCACTAAATTCATTCTTTGTCTTCTTAATTCTGTTATATGTTAATCTTTGACACACTACTGTTACCAGTGATGTAACTGGAGTTTCTGCAACAATGGAATTTAAATTTACTTCAAGGTCCCAATCGAAGACTGTAGATAACCAGCTGTTCCTGTTGACTGCTACATTGCAAATAAACCGATTGTCACCCTTACCAGGTTCTTCGAGGTTTGGCTGAAAAGTTCATAGGCTGACTATGAATGAGTAATTGTAGAGCTCTGAACGCGAGGCAGAGAAATGCGAAAACCAGAGAAGAAAGAATCTCCAATAACACCGATAAAGCCTACAGCACTTCCAGGCTTTTCTATCTGAACATGTCGAACAATTTACAGAATGCATTGGCTCTCTAAAGCATACTATTGAATTATTAATTAATCTCAACAGTGACACAAATTTAATAATACTTTCAGTATCAGTTGTCATGTTGCAATTATCCCACATAAAAGAATTTCCATGTTAACAGCGTCCTTCTCGACGTTACTCACAGGCTTTTGCGATCTGGAACGTTCTGTTCTGTCTTCAATAGGAGCAGACATGGCTGTGTGGTTAAGACGCTCGCTTTGCTATCACGTGGTTTCGGTTTCAGTTCCACTGTGCATCACCTCGCTCAAATGTCTTCAAATGTCTTTTTTTAAAACCGATCTACGTACACAGAGGCAGTTCATTTTAAACATAACTTCAGATGTGCGAATAAACAATGAAAAGACATAGTTTGTTGAGCGCTGGAATTAATTTTATCTTTATTCTCATGTTGGGACGCCCTCCGCACAGCCGATGTTGCCTGTTTCAATGATTTTGTAAAGCGAGTGAGTTTTTGTCCCGCATCAAACCATTCCAAAACATCAGGTTTCAAATCCAATCCAAAATATCCGCTTCACGACAACTTTTTTCACACAGTAAGTGCAGGTGTGACTGAGTGACAAGACGCTTGCTTCCCAACCACGCGGTTCTGGGTTCAGTTCCAGTGTGTGGTACCTTAGGCAAGTTTCTCCTACTATAGCCTCGGACCGACCAAAGCCTTGTAAGTGGATTTGGTAGACAGAAACTGAAAGAAGCCCATCGTGTACACACACACACACACACACACACACACACACACATATAAGCATGTATGCATGTATATATGTATGTATATATATATATGTGTGTGTATGTGTGCGTGTGTATGTGTGTATGTGTGTTTGTCTCACCACCATCGCTTGACAACCGATGTTGGTGTGCTTACGTCCCCGTAACTTAGAGTTTCAGCAAAGTAGTCTGATAGAATAAGTACTAGGCTTACAAAGAATAAGTCCGGGGTCGATTAAATAAGTACCAGTTATGCACTGGGGTCGATGTAATCGACTTAATCACTTTGTCTGTCCTTGCCTGTCTCTTCTATGTTTAGCATCCTGTGGGCAATAAAGAAATATATAGGTGGTACGAAAATGCGAAAATGACCGTAAGAATTACTGGTATGCGGTGTCTTAGTCCAGCCGTTTTGGTGCCACCTGTTTGGCGTCGCTGATTCCATGCTGGATAATTTCTCATCAGACATTTTAATATCTATATTGTTCTCTCACTCCATCTCCTCTCTGTCCGTCTGTCTGTTTCTCTCTTTCTCTCTCTCTCTCCCTGAACATATTTCTGTTTATGTATGTGAGGAAAGAGGATGGTCTCTCTCTTTCTCACTGTTTCTATCTGTATGTGTATATTTCTGCGCATGCGTGTTTGTTTGTTTCTGTATGCCTGAATGATTGTGTGTGCGTGTGTGTGTACGTGTGTGGTGGTGGTGGTGTGTGTGTGTGTGTGTGTGTTGTGTGTGTGTGTGTTTGCCTTCAACATCAAAAATACTGTTGCCAAAATAGCCTGACTACCTAGTCAGCCGAGCCAAATCATCTACGCCCAAGCAGCTGCGCCCAATCGTCTCGATGAAAGAATTGCTAATAAAGAATCACTAATAAAAGTCAAGAGTAAAAAGAAAACCTGAAAAAGAAAGACCACGATGAATTCAAAGAGTTGCTTCAAATTTTAAAGACTGAAAGCGATAACAAAGTAGAAGAAGAACAGATGACGAAAGACAAAGAACTTCGACAAGATTAGATGGCACTCGACAACGAAGACATGAACGGATACCGAGAAATCGAATAAGAAAAAAGAAGGACGAAAGACACTGGAAGGTATCGTAATGTTATGAGCACCAATCAGGAACGACAAGATTGGATCTACGACCTGAATAATTTAGTATTTTCTTCTAATTCTGAGCTTCATTCGTGTAGAGAAATTAAAGTAACGTATCGGTTTTATGGAACAAAGCATTTGCTGCTAAGAAACCCAGAAAATACTTCTCCTACAGTTGATAGTATACAAGTTCCAACGGTGACGTTTACTATAAACCATGAAAGATGGTATGAGCAAGCAAGGTGACTTTCATTATTCAAATTTAACGAACATTAAACCTTCCAACTTGGCATTTTCGCTTACATTAATGGGGTCTTAGGCAGCTCCTAAGCCAAAAGATAAATGTTTTGTTTTAGAATGCATGTGTATTTTAAACAATAGGCACCTACGAAAAGACAATGAGTTCCAATGTGTGGCGTCGATCTTACAGCAGTGGTAGGTGAGACTAGACTTAATTGCCAAGCTAATGTAAAGGTGTATCCGTGATATTAAGTTCAATCTAAAGATAATAGTGTTTAAATTAAGGCAAGGAATATACCATTACATGTGGAAGGAGAGCTGGAGCACATACGAAAGGAAAATAATTAAGCCCTCACAGAAAACATTGTATATACAAGATCGTTGTGTTGGTAAAAGTCGCTCTACTTTGCCATCAGTTTTGTTCCTTCTCGAGTCATGCCTGGCTCATAAGGGCCGGTTTCCCGGTTTCCTTGGCGTATAGGTTCCCCACCTGGATGGGACGCCGGTCCGTCGCAGGTGAGCTGCAAAATGCATGAGGAAAGAGTGAAAGAAAGTTATGGCGAAAGAGTTAGCAGAGGTTTGCCATTAACTTCTGCCGGAGCCGCGTGGAGCTTAGGTGTTTCGCTCATCAACACACACATCGCACGGTCTGAGATTCGAACCCGCGATCCCTCGACCGCGAGTCCGTTGTTCTAATCACTAGGCCATGTGCCTCCACTTTGCCAACAGTAGACGACCTAGGCTTATCAATGGTGGTCATGTATACAGATGAAATACTGCTATTTACCACGGACTTCCTTCTTTGTCCCAAACATCTAGATGAACAATATAAATTATACATTTAAATTTTTACCTAATGGCATATACGTTAATTTATCCAAATTTCGAACTAGGCTAACAATCTGATTTATGTGTTGTCATGGTCCTTATATCACAATGGACCAAAAGCCGCCGTGGTCATTTTTTTCTTTTTTACTTTTTTTTTTAAATTTTACTGTCTCACTTTAACCTCATTTCGTATCCTGAGTATTCAAACAAATATTTAATTTACTATATGAAAGCATAGGTGGAGGCACATTGCCTAGTGGTTAGAGCAGCGGACTCGCGGTCGAGGGATCGCGGGTTCGAATTTCAGACCGGGTGATGTGTGTGTTTATGAGCGAAACGCCTAAGCTCCACGCGGCTCCGGTAGAAGGTAATGGCAGACTTCTGCTGACTCTTTCGCCACAACTTTCTCTCACTCTTTCCTCCTGCATCTTGCAGCTCACCTGCGACGGACCGGCGTCCCGTCCAGGTGGGGAACCTATACGCCAAGGAAACCGGGAAACCGCCCTTATGAGCTAGGCGTAGCTTGAGAAGGGACAAACAAAAACAATGGGAGCATAGTGACAAGATCCTCCTTCGGAACTGCTCAACTATTCG
Source organism: Octopus sinensis (assembly GCF_006345805.1). Classification (NCBI taxonomy): domain Eukaryota; kingdom Metazoa; phylum Mollusca; class Cephalopoda; order Octopoda; family Octopodidae; genus Octopus; species Octopus sinensis. The sequence continues at coordinate 10,905,644 of NC_043002.1, forward strand.
ACGCTAAAATGTACATACCAAACTCAAGTCGTGAATCGAATTCATATTCACAGAAATTGCAAAGGAAGCGATTTTTTAATTATTCCACTGGAATCCATAAAATTATGCGCAGAGTTTCCAAATCCAGTAGAACAGCCAATAAAACTGCCGAAAATAATGTCTCAAATGCATGAACCATGAAATGAAACGAAGTAAAATACATTCTCTGTGTAAAACAATAAATGCTTTAAGGGATTTCTTGAAGATTTCAGAAATGACGCAACAGCTAATGGCGTAGATTATCTTCTTTACAGAAGATGCATTAACAAAGTATGTCAATGATATCCCGAAAGAAGCTGTGGTCTGAAATGCACCATAGAACAAACCGCTCAGCGCACCAATGCTGAAATTTACTCTTCCTAGACCTTCTTGAAATTCATGTACTTACATATAGAGGGTATAAGTGGGCACTGAGGAAAATACAGGATCACATTATTTCAATTCGTGTTGTAATTACATATCGCATTAATGGCTGTTTTTGTCAGTTCACCAAAAATGTAATATGGCCGTTGTTGGTGTGCAAAATGACATCACATACTGTGATTCATTTCTCGGTACATTTTAAACACCAACAGTCGGTTTCCTTTCGCAAAGGCCAAATGTATGAAATACATCGATAAGAAACTGAAACATTTTACTTCAGATTAAGATTAATGTGTGTAAAACGAGTTACAAGTTTTAAAGAGATTTCACCGATGGCGGTGTTATTCATCTCACTTAGAAAGCAGCTGCTGAAAGCAGAAATTTGCTAAATAATGATGAAGAATATGTATAATGTGCGTTAGAAGCGGAAGAAATCAGAATACGTCCCAAACTGAAAGAATCGTTTGCCATTATATATTCTTTAAATAGATTAAGTGATCCTCTGTCGTTATTCCATAAATTTCATCCACACTTTATTCAGTGTTTCATAGCTGAACGTAAATCAAATGAAGAAACTCGCAACAATTCAATGTTCGACATTTTAGAAAAAAATCATAATTTACAGTCTGTGCCGATGTGGCTTAGGATTATATGAATAAGCATCAATTTTGAATGGAGATAGCAATGAAATCTACGTGGGGAATACAACTGAAATTGGTGTGGGAATTCAAAGTTGGAATTCAACGTCGTGTGTTTAGCGGCAATAAGTAATGAGAATAACGATACAGAACAAAGGTTCTGACTTTTGTTGACCCTAGAGACTCAGATGAAACAGCGATACAACATATTTTTAAAATTGTCAACCTTACGCGGAAAAAAATGTTATCCTATGTAAGATCTGATATTATGCTGATTTTGAAATGATAGCGTAATAGTACAAAGAAAGGAGGTTCCATCCCCTAGTACCTTATACACTGGCAACGCATTCAGAACTATACTATTAGGCTGAAAGGCAAGACAACGAGCTGACAGAATTGTTAGTGCGTCGAACAAAATGCTTTTCACTATTTCTTCCGACTCATATTCTGAGATGAAATTCCACCGAGGTCATTTTTGCCTTCCTTCCTTTTAGGGTCGTAGAGGATTCGTCGGATACAGTGTGAGGTGAATGTTTTTATCGTTAGGCGGAACTCATCGTAAAGTAAATACCACCACGAGTGATATCCAAACTACAGTGGAAAAGGGTAGCCACTGGATCTGTTTAAAAAGAGATGATGAGCGATGGCTAGAAGAATATTGAACTTTATTTAATAACCAATTGATCTAGCAAGCGGGGCCTCATATAAGTGAGGGTGTGCAATGATGCCGTCGAGCGGTAGGCCTTGAAACGGCGCGCATTCTCTCCTGATGACCCCATACACTTGTTGGTTTCCGGTATGCGGAGCTTTCGACTGGTAGCACTTGTATGTCCAAGTTGTTTGCAAAACATCTAGGTAATAGTCTAGTACTGAGGTTGATGCTACCGAGTTGTTCCTCCTCTCAAAATTGATGGCCTTGTGCTTTTAGAATCATTATTATCTCTGGATATTCCATTAGAAGATTGTCTAAAAGTAAAACATGCTAAACTGGTAATAATAGATAAAATCTCAATGTTTTCTGTGAATGCAGAACCTATAAGTGATATTCTATTGAAAATGTTAATGCGGAACATAAAAGCCATCGGATGAAAATTCCTTCTTCTGAGCAGAAGTATTCATGATAGCAAATTACATCAAATAATGTGAAAAATTAGAGACTCACCCCCATCATGTTTCATGGCGACGCAAGTGGTTAGTCAAATGAAAATATCTTAATTGGGAATTTACTTACTTCTTTATTGCCCACAAGGGGATAAACATAGAGAGGATAAACAAGGGCAGACACCAGTGCGTAACTGATACTTAATTTATCGACCTCGAAAGAATGAAAGGCAAAGTCGACCTCGGCGGAATTTGAACTCAGAACGTAACGGCAGACGAAATACCTATTTCTTTACTACCCACAAGGGGCTAAACACAGAGGGGATGAACAAGGACAGACACATGAATTAAGTCGATTATATCGACCCCAATGCGTAACTGGTACTTGTTTAATTGACCCCGAAAGGATGAAAGGCAAAATCGACCTCAGCGGAATTTGAACTCAGAACGTAACGGCAGACGAAATACCTATTTCTTTACTACCTACAAGGGGCTAAACACAGAGGGGATGAACAAGGACAGACACATGAATTAAGTCGATTATATCGACCCCAATGCGTAACTGGTACTTATTTAATTGACCCCGAAAGGATGAAAGGCAAAGTCGACTTAGGCGGAATTTGAACTCAGAACGTAACGACAGACGAAATATCGCTAAGCATTTCGCCCGGCGTTCTAACGTTTCTGCCAGCTCACCGCCTTCCATTGGGAATTTACTAACCCTAGCGAACAACAAACAATATGAAATCATTTTTACAAAATAATGATAATTCTGAAAACAATGAGGATTTTCAGATAAATAATTCATTCCAATTTTGGCACAAGAACAGAATTATTGTATATTAACCCCAGTATTTCATTTCTACTTATTTAATTGACTTTGAAAGGATACAAGACAAAGTTGACCTCGGTGGAATTCGAACTTGGAACATACATACTGCAAAGCAATTTTTCCGACGCTCTAACAATCCTGCCAGCTTTGCACCTAAAATAATGGTTTCGAATTCTGGGACTAGCACTGTAAGTTCGAGTGAGTGGGTAAGTATTACATTCACCCCAGTGTTTGACTGGTATTTTTTTTATAGACCCCCGAAAGGATGAAAGTCAAGGTTGATCTCAGTGGAATTTGAACTCAGAACCTAAAGACGGGCGATGTGTCGCTAAGCATTTTTCTGGAAGCGCTAACGATTTGTCCAGCTCGTCTTCTTTGAAACCAGATAATGGAGTTGTGAATTTACTGCCACTGAACATAAGAGTACAGAAATCATTTCATTGCAACAGAGGAATGATGGACAAGCCGTAAATTATTCGACAGAAAATTTTAACCAAATTAACCAAGTGGGATTACCTCCTTAAGAATTAAACCTAACATCTAATTCAATTATAATACTCAAGCGTAAACCTCACTCCTAGAAACTTCCTATGGAATAACACTAGACGAATCAGAGCTTTAGCAATACAATGCTTCTCAACAGAAATTATCCATACCAGCAGAAGAGAAGAGAATGTATTGTCTCAGAATCGTTTAAAACCCGAGTGGATTTAATAATGATAAAACACTACTCTGTGCTATGAAAAGAAAGCGCTTCTCATTCAAATGGTTTGTCTATTAGCAGGTCTGAAAATTAGTCATTCGATAGAGCTGAAGTACATTTGTCAAAGACAGTGTTTAGTCATGGCCATCTGTGTGCGATTACGAAAAGTTGAGTGCAGTAGAATCTTAAAGTTACAAAATTAATAATGTCAAATGTCAGGCTGTGTTTTTATCTCTTAGCGTATCTTAAAAAAAAATTGGTTCTGAGAGAATTGTTAAATAACATACGCATTTCATATATATCTAAGATATAGCACGAATTTGACTTGCTACATTATGCTATCTTCTATATCATATTTAAAAAAAAAGTGTACGTATTTCATATAAACTTCAATATATATCATATATGGTGTTCAGTCTAAATTTCACGATTTTTTAATGTTTCTTTTTGATTGTTTTTTTTTTTTCAGTAATAATTTAATGCATTGTTTAACAGTCAATGGGCGGCGAGCTGGCAGAAACGCTAGCACGCCGGGCGAAATGCTTAGCAGTATTTCGTCTGCCGCTGCGTTCTGAGTTCAAATTCCGTCGAGGTCGACTTTGCCTTTCATCCTTTTGGGGTCGATTAAATAAGTACCTGTTACGCACTAGGGTCGATATAATCGACTTAATCCGTTTGTCTGTCCTTGTTTTTCCTCTCTGTGTTTAGCCCCTTGTGGGTAGCAAAGAAATAGGTATTTCGTCTATCGCTACGTTCTGAGTTCAAATTCCACCGAGGTCGACTTTGCCTTTCATCCTTTCGGGGTCGATTAAATAAATAAGTACCAGTTATGCACTGGGGTAGATATAATCGACTAAATCCGTTTGTCTGTCCTTGTTTGTCTCCTCTGTGTTTAGCCCCTTGTGGGTAGCAAAGAAATAGGTATTTCGTCTGTCGCTACGTTCTGAGTTCAAATTCCGTCCGAGGTCGACTTTGCCTTTCATCCTTTCGGGGTCGATAAATTAAGTACCAGTTACACACTGGAGTCGATGTAATCGACTTAATCCGTTTGTCTGTCCTTGTTTGTCCTCTCTGTGTTTAGCCCCTTGTGTGTAGTAAAGAAATAGGTATTGGAGAGCATAAAGATGCAAGCTGTAACTGAGAAAACGTTAGCTGACGTGGTGGACTGGAAGCTATCTGAATATTGATTTAGAGTTAGATATAGCATGACGATTCGCACCGAGTATCGGAATGCTGACATCATGACTGCTGCTCAATATTCTGTGGGCACTGAAATGGCTGTATGACGTGACATGGACAGCTGCAGCAAAGACTACGAGACTGTGGCCAGCAGGAAGGGACATAGCAGGCATTCTGATTGCATACGTACGCCGGGGTTCGTCCCCACATCTTCGAACAGGGGTATAGGCTTAACTCAGACGGCTATGTGAAGTTGTTGGGGATTGTGGCCAAATCCTGGCTGGAGATGATTGCTACTTGAAGGTCATATGTGTGAAAGAAGAAGAAAGACTCAAAAGTGCTTGTCAGAAAATTTCCACGACTTCACCAGCCCCAATTTTTGTCCCCCTAATTCCCCCGATTGTAATATCATGTATTATGTGTGGGGCGCGGCTAGAAAAGGCACTAATCGCTCTGCTTGTAATACCAAGGAGGAGCTAGTAGACAGGATCAAGGAGATTTTCGAAAATCTTCCATGGAATACAGTGAGGGATGCATATGCCAGGTTCCGGAGCCCAGTTGAGGGCTTGGTGAAAGCTGAGGGCGGCTACTTTGAGTACACTGCTATCTCCCAGCTATAATCTAGTTCAATGGTTCACAAACTTTTTCGGACTGCCGCCCCTTTGACGCTCGAAATCACATTGCTATCGCTCTCCCATCCGCCCACCACCACTCAGCAACACAAAAATAGACCACTTTCTGCAGCAAATTCAAAACAACAGTATTTCACAAATAAAACTTAACCTAACTAAGCAATTATTTTAGGTTGGGGGATGGTGGGGGGTTACATTCATCGACCCCCTTTTGGCCACCCTATTATTGCCCCACTTTTTTCAACAGGCCCCTCTCTTAATTTTTCTACCACTCACAGGGGCGGGGTGGAGTAAGTACCGTCCACTTTGAGAACCACTGAATCTAGTTGGTACACTCTCTTTACTCTTATAGTTGTTTCAGTCATTTGACTGCGGCCATTTAGTCGAGCAAATCGACCCCAGGACTTATTCTTTGTAAGCCTAGTACTTATTCTATCGGTCTCTTTTGCCGAATCGCTAAGCTACGGGGACGTAAACACACCAGCATCGGTTGTCAAGTGATGTTGAGTGGACAAACACAAAAACATAAACACACACACACACATCTATATATATATATATATATATATATATATATTTATATATATATATGCGGCAGGCTTCTTTCAGATTCCGTCTACCAAATCCACTCACAAGATTTTGGTCGGCCCGAGGCTATAGTAGAAGACACTTGCCCAAGATGCCACGCAGTAGGACTGAACCCGGAACAATGTGGTTCGTAAACAAGCTACTTACCACTCAGCCATTCCTGCGCCTATTATGATTTAATCTTTTTAAATACTCTTGTGTTATTACCTTTTCTTTTCCTTTAACGCAAACAGTCAAATGTACTCCAAACACGCTCTATATATCATAAGTGTTGTCTTAAGTATGTGACATATACACAAAAATGATCATGAAAACGAGTAAATATAGCTGAAAATACACACTGTAGGTCGGTATACAATGAAGATATTACTGTAAAGATTTATCTTTATCCCATTAAGAAATGTTGTTAATAACACTATAATATAATATCTGCATCCGGTTACAGAATATAATAACACATACTGCAATCTGCTCCGTTATGCAAAATGTAATTGTAGCTGAAGATATGTGTATAGTACAAAGAGGTACATAAAGTATGTGTGGGTGTGGTGGAATTGCCTGCGTGCGTTTGTTGTTTAATTGCAAGCAATGATATATTATGAAACATAAAAGATTATAAAAGACCCAATCTGTACCATTCTGTATTATGCTGTAAATATGTTTGTAGATTGTTACACAGACTTTATGGTGGTCTATAAGAATTATTGCTGTAAACTATAACCTATCCAGACGTATACTCGATAAAGTATTAATTTAAAACCAGTAGGTTAGTTTCGTGAATTGTAAAAGAAAATAGTGATTACCCGCGAAGAACTGATAATTATATTTATTAACATAGAAATCTATAAAAACATTTTCATTATGATATTACTTGTTATTTGACACATAATGAATATTTAAGCATTCGCACTTCTAAGATATTCTAATACCAACCAAAACTATAAATATATTTACATGGACCACAAAAATTTTGAATAGAATACGAAGGAAGTATGTAATGTTTTAATTCGAAAGCTGTTTCAGGAAACTCAGTGTTATGTAGTAATAATAATAATCGTAATTTTTATATGCCAACCATTTTTATACACAATGGTAATTTAACTTACATACAGTTCTATATTTAAGAGATGAGAAATTGTGTACGTTAATTACATTATTTACATTCGATGGATATTTGTCCTCATCTTGTTTGTTGTTAACACAACGTTTCGGCTGATATACCCTCCAGCCTTCATCAGGTGTCTAGAGGAAATTTCGAACCTGGGTTCTCATTCCTAACGTATTTTTGATGTTATTATTATTGTTATGTTTTTTTCCTTCTTTCTTCAAATTTTCTTCCGTTTCTCGCCGAGTGTTTTCCATACACCTAGGGCAGAGAAGCTCATTGTATGCATTCCCAGATTACACGCGCAAATTCACAGACAAAATATGCATTTAAAAATTAATAAGTAAATAAATTCATGGATGGATGTTATTTTCACAGCGATAATGCACTTCTCAGTACATGAGCCGTTCCAGTTAACACGGTTTGTTGCACTTCCTGTAGGAATGGTAAGCCTGGAATCATTTATTATTATTATTATTATTATTATTATTATTATATAACAACAACAACAACAACATCGAAAAATACATTAGGAATGAGAACCCAGGTTCGAAATTTCCCCCAAGACACCTGATGAAGACTGGAGGGTATATCAGCCGAAAAGTTGTGTTAACAACAAACAAGATGAGGACAAATATCCGTGAAATGTAAATAATGTAAATAATGTTAATAATAACCTACATACACCAGTGTGTGCGTGTGTATATGTATATATATATATATGTGTGTGTGTGTGTATGTGTGTGTATGTGTGTGTGTGTGTGTATGTCTGTGTATGTGTGTGTGCTTGTGATCCACAAAGACCAGAACTTAACTGCAGCTCTTGGTGGTACAAATCAGATATGCAATCTAAGTGGATGTCTTTTCAATAGATTGTCTGGTTTTAAAAGTCACATCAGACGCCTTGATAGACCAAAGGTGTAAGGGCAAGAGGTGGTGAAACTCTGCATAAGGAGTAGACAACCACCCTATATATATTATATATGTGTGCGTGCTTGTGTGTATTTACGTATGCATGTGTGTATATATATATTCAGGGTGCGGTGAATATATTGTCGTCTTAAAAAGTAAATTTATGCAATACAATCGCCACTGACTTCAACCACCGCCTCCAGACGACTTCGGAATTTCCTGCAACTCTTCTGGACGGTCTCTCTGATTAAGTTAGTGAATAATGCCATTGTCCTTGCCTTCAATTCATCTTTGGTGTTACAAGGAGTTTTGTAGGTCTTTCACCCAACTGCGCCTCACACATAATAATCAGTAGGGTTGCAGTCTGGGGAGTTAGATGGTCAGATGTTAGGGGTGATGTGGTCGCAGAAATTGTCTGACGGTCATGACTGGGTTTTTCTGCTTGTGTGGCATAACGCAGAGTCCTGTTGCCAGACATAGGATCTTCCAGCAGCCACTCTCTCGATGCTGGGCAAACACTACCTTCTCACGGCACTTGATGTAGGCCTCCCTGTTGTGTCTCAGGCAGGGCAGGAAGATGAATTAAGGCATACTATAGCCATCTAACAAGTCACTCCAAACACCATGATGTTGACTGGAAGTTTGGCTTTTATTACTCTCGACACATGTCCTCAGACTGCATCCAAACACTCTAAAATGATAGATAGATAGGTAGATAGATTGATAGATAGATAGGTAGATAGACAGACAGATAGCCAGACAGACAGACAGACAGACAGACAGACAGACAGACAGACAGACAGACAGACAGACAGATAGATAGATAGATAGATAGATAGATAGATAGATAGATAGATAGATAGGTAACATCACCGTGCTAAGAATCTCTGCTCCCCATAAACTTTGTTCAGTCCTTAGTTTCTTGCTGTGTATCTCTTCCGTTGAAATCAAATAGATCTGAGGAGTCTCATTCTTCAATGGTAGTGTGGAAGCCTCCATGGTACAGCATTTGATATGGCATGTTGTTCAGCATGATAGTAATGACCAGCAGAGAGTTTAAAAAATAATTGCTGACGTCATGATCGCTACTCTTTGATTGTGAGGCCTTTGTTTTGCATAGATATTTCTTTATTACCCACAAGGGGCTAACAAAAAGGGGACAAACAAGGACAGACAAAGGGATTAAGTCGGTTACATTGACCCCAGTACATAACTGGTACTTAATTTATCGACCCCGAAAGGATGAAAGGCAAAGTCGACCTCGGCGGAATTTGAACTCAGAACGTAGCGGCAGACGAAATACCTATTTCTTTACTATCCACAAGGAGCTTAACACAGAGGGGACAAACAAGGACAGACAAACGGATTAAGTCGATTACATCGTCCCCAGTACATAACTGGTACTTAATTTATTGACCCCGAAAGGATGAAAGGCAAAGTCGACCTCGGCGGAATTTGAACTCAGAACGTAAAGACAGACGAAATACCGCTAAGCATTTCGCCCGGCGTGCTAATGTTTCTGCCAGCTCGCCATATGTATGTACATACATACATGCATATATACATACATACATATTCTATCCAGATTACAAGTTCAGGTTTATGTCTGTAACTATTGGGGCCCTGGGATATGTAACCCACTGCCTAAATACCAATCTTGAGAAATTAGGCTTCTAAAAACCAGAAAGGAGAAAACTAATTCGAAGACTACAGATACAAGCTATCACTGGAACTGTGGAAAACTGTAAAACTTTCCAGATGCTTATCATTTAAAAATACTAGCAAATCTACCCATCTACGATGAGAAATGAAGGGAGGGTGAACAATAATAATAACTTTAAGTATAAATGTATTTATACTGAAATATGGCATTGGAAATGTAACAAAATATAAATAACGGTTGGTTTTCATTATATTTCATGTACAGCTTTAGATAGTACATACTCTTTACTTGTTTCAGTCATTTGACTGCGGCCATGCTGGAGCACCGCCTTTAGTTGAGCAAATCGACCCCGGGACTTATTCTTTGTAAGCCCAGTACTTATTCTATAGGTCTCTTTTGCCGAACCACTAAGTTACGGGGACGTAAACACACCAGCATCGATTGTCAAGCAATGCTAGGGGGACAAACACAGACACACAAACATATACACACACACTTATATATATATACATATATACGACAGGCTTCTTTCAGTTTCCGTCTACCAAATCCACTCACAAGGCATTAGTCGACCCGGGGCTATAGCAGAAGACACTTGCCCAAGATGCCACGCAGTGGGACTGAACCCGGAACCATGTGGTTGGTTAGCAAGCTACTTACCACACAGCCACTCCTGCGCCTATTCATGATATTATTATGTTTTCAAAGCTTCTTTGTAATCGATAGTTTGTGTTTGATCAACACTAATTTTCAAATTAGCTGAATCCGTTGCTCTGTTCGTAGCGACATACAACTGGCCGTGTGTAAACATCGGAGTGGGCAGAAACACATCAACACGATCTAAAGTCTGGCCCTGAGACTTGTTAGCTGTGAATGAGAAGGCTTGTTTGAAGGGTAAACTGACTGCGTCGTAATTGGAAGGGAAACTGGTTGTTAAGAGGGTACCAGTGATATCCGAGGTATGAACAGGCGCTTACCACTCTGAGGGTCAATCGCTATCACTGCCACGATGACGTGAGAATTGAGTTGCGTGACGGTGTATCTTGTCCCGTTGAAATGTCCATTGGCAGGGTCATAATTTCATTGGAGCATTACAGGGCAGTACTTTTTCAGTGGGATCCTATGCATAGGTAGTCCTGAGGGATTCAAATTGTTAAGGAAATCCTGTGGATATGGTTATTAATTTCCATCGGCTATAGTGTCCGAACTTAGACACTGTCGACTCTCTCCTGAGAAGTTGCTAATCATATGGTGACTAACATATTGTTTTTATTAATTTTTTATTTTTTGTCCTGGGTGCTATACCAAATTGACATGGTTGTAGAAGGAGGGTGTTGATGGGGCTAAAAGAAACGCGCACACACACACACAGTCTTTTTCTCTCTCAGTCTGTCTTTATCACTGTTTCTGTGTGTCTGCTTTTCTCTGTCTCTGTCTCTGTCTCTCTCTCTGTCTCTCTCTCTCTCTCTCACTCTCCCTGTATCTGTGTCTCACTACCATATCCACAGGATTGTGAGCCCGATGCTTTAACCACTGAGCCATAAGCCTTCACTACATGCACATACGAACATACATACATACATACATACATACATACATACATACATACATAAATACTTACATCCATACATACATACATACATACATACATACATATAAATATATAATTTATATCAATATTATTTAGTACTCTAGGTGTTGTGAGCAAATACCTAAGTGACAATCTGAAGAAGCTGAAGGTTTCAGAAAAAAAATAAGGCGGTTAACACGCACACTGTGTAACATCTGTAAATCGGACACTAAAAAATTTCGATACTTTTCTCCAAATGTGTCTTGGCTTTTATTATTCATATTCCAATGAAAACTTCAAATTACAGGAAAACTTGAAATAAATAAAACCAGAAGAGACCAAGCATGCTTGCATACATAACGGTGAGTCGTGGCACTCCGTCGGTTACGACGACGAGTGGTTCCAGTTCATCCGATGAACAGAACAGCCTGCTCGTGAAATTAAAGTGTACGTTGCTTAGTACTCCACAGATAGGTGTACCCTTAACGTAGTTTTCGGGAAGATTCAACGTGACACAGAGTGTGACAAGGCTGGCCCTTTGAAACACAGGTACAACAGAAACAGGAAGAAAGAGTGAGAGAAAGTTGTGGTGAAAGAGTACAGCAGGGTTCGCCACCACCCCTTGCCGGAGCCTCGTGGAGCCTTAGGTGTTTTCACTCAATAAACACTCACAGCGCTCGGTCTGGGAATCGAAACCGCAACCCACGACCGCGTGTCCGCAGCCCTGACCACTGAGCCATTGCGGCTTCACAATAACGGAAAGTAACCTTCCTGCATAGATTAGGGATGCAATACACCCAAGAAGTGAATAAATACCTTGAAATGTAGAGAAACATTTTTCTGTTCTATATGAGGAATTACGAAACATTATTTACATTATTTACATTTGACGGATATTTGTCCTCATCTTGTTTGTAATTAACACAACATTTCGGCTGATATACCCTCCTGCCTTCATCAGGTGTCTTGGGGAAATTTCGAACCTGGGTTCTCATTCCTAAGGTACTTTTCGATATTGTTTTTATTATTATTGAGTGAGAGAGCAGTGCATTCCATCAAAGTGACACTGGGGTAAAATATACGAAGCCCAATATACCCATCATGACCGCCCGTCTGACAAGGGAACACTAGGCACATGCATCACAACCATATGAGCGCGACATGGTGATCTCATATCAAGATACACAGCACATGACCTTGCAGGTGGAGCCCAGTTAGCATTTTCTTCTGGTCGAGTAACCCATCCCGCTCAAAAGGTCCCTGAATAAGGATTGTTTAAGGATGTTGAAAGAACCACCCATGTTTCCAAAGGTGAATTATTCAAACCCCAAAGAATCCCTCTCAACACATGGCTATGATGCTCCCCCACTACTTCTGCTCGTGATCAGAGATGCACATATCGTCAGCCACTAAGAGACATGCTCAACTGGTTATGGTCAAACAACTAACAAGCAAATCTGTGGTATTGAGCAGAATATTTGCTGTAGCCCATCTTTTATACCAAGACAAATCAATGGACATGATAACACTTCCAATCAGTTACGATCAGAAGCCATGAGAGCCACTGTCTGGTACTGCATCAGGGCATTTATTATTATTATTATTATTATTATTATTATTATTATTATTATTATTATTATTATTATTATCATTATTATTATCATTATTATTATTATTAATATTATTATTATTATTATTATTATTATTATTATTATTATTATTAAGGTCACTGCCTGGAATCGAGCTCGCAGTTAACCACTACGCCATATGCCTGTGGGCTGGAGGGTATATCAGCCGAAACGTTGTGTCAACAACAAACAAGATGAGGTCAAATATCTGTCAAATGTAAATAATGTAAATAATGTAAACAATAAACATTTTTCTGTTTCACTATTTTAAAGACGGCATTCAGCTACTTGTACAGAGGTTTTAAAACTGTTAATTATAGAAAAATAATTCTAAAGAATTAAGAAATAATCGCAAAACGATATACCACTGTGCATTTATATTTGATACTATCACAAACTTAAATCGATTTAGCTCAGTAAACTAATTCCAACAATACTATTTTTATTAAGTGATTTGGTTCGCATTATTGATTTTTGAATTCCCTTAGTTCGTTTTCCTAGACCGTTAAACTAACCTATTTTATTTAGCCATGCTGGAACATTCGTGAAATAGAATTTCTTTTAAAGTGTAATTGGCGGAACCTTTTGTCTTGAAATATTTCTAGCTCAGAGCTTATAATTAAGTCTCTTCACGATTATGGACCAATCTAATACAGATTTGCATTTTAATATATATAAATGTGTATATGAGTGTTTGTATACGTTATAAATACATTTGCATCCGTGTTAGTGTACAAATACGCTCACAAACACACGTACATGCACTCATAATCTTTACTCTTTTACTTGTTTCAGTCATTTGACTATGGCTATGCTGAAGCACCGCCTTTAGTCGAGTAACTCGACTAGAATTTATTCTATCGGACTCTTTCACCGATCCGCTAAGTTACGGGGACGTAAACACACTAGCATCGGTCGTCAACCGATGTTGGGGGGACAAATACAGACACACAAACACATACGCACATATACATATATAGGACAGGCTTCTTTCCGTTTCCATCTACCAAATCCACTCACAAGACTTTGGTCGGCCCGAGGCTATAGTAGAAGACACTTGCCCAAGGTGCCATGAAGTGGGACTGAAACCGGAATCATGGGGTTGGTAAGCAAGCTACTTACCACGCAGCCACTCCTAGGCTCGTTTGTATGCGTGTGTGTATGTGTATATGTGTGTGTATGAGTATGGGTTTCTATATGTGTTTGTGCAATATTTGTGTAGATTTATGTATGCTCTTGTCTGTCTGTCTGTCTGTATGTATGTATGTATGTATGTATGTATGTATGTATGTATGTATGTATGTATGTATGTATGTATGTATGTATCTGTGTATGTATGCAGGTATACATGTATGTATATATGTATGTATGCATGAATATCTGTATATATGTGAACATGTAGTATGTGTATATTTATTTCTTTATTGTCCACAGGAGGCTAAACATAGAGGGGACAAACAAAGACAGACAAAGACGACCACAGTACGTAACTGGTATTTATTTAATCGATCCCGAAAGGATGAAAGGCAAAGTCGATCTCGGCGGTATTTGAACTCAGAACGTACCGGCAGACGAAATACCGGCGTGCTAACGATTTTGCCAGCTCGCCGTCCTAGTGTGTAGATTACTTCATCGATGCTGAAGGGACTTCACAGACTGTTCTTTGCTGTTTCACGTAACCAATCAGTTTCGTGAAACACCAAAGTGTTAAAGAGTATTAAAGAGTATCAGTTTGTGAATTTTTGTCATCTGTATATATAAAAGTTAGGATGTGTGTGTTTGTGTGTGTACGTGAATGTAATTTACGCACGTCCACAATTTAGCACGCATGTCGCACCAATTTTAGGAGGACATTCGTCATGACTCTAGCTGTATTTTCGTTCACTTATTTTTCCCAGAGGCTCCAGTAAATAGCAGTAAAAATAAATTTTCAACCAAAACTTTTAAGAATTTTCAAGTTGGAGAAATCACCATTGTTTGCAAACAGGAATTAAGTCACCTTCTAGCGACGAGTAAGTTTTTGTTAAGACTTTTCTTCTTGTTTCTTTTCTATCGAGGAAAAAATTGTTTTGTTGATATACGGGCAACACACACACACGGACATGTATGCGTCCCAAAAACATGTATGCAATAGGTGTACGTACGTGTGTGTGTGTGTGTGTGTGTTGCCCATATATATATATATATATATATATATATATATATATATATATATAAACTAATTTCAACGGATTTCGCTCAAATTTGACATCGATGTTACTTAGTTTGGTTTGAAATAAAGAACTTGATTAGCTTAATAATCCTAAACTAATCTCGGGCAAAACCGGGTTATACAGCTCGTCTTCAATAAAATATTATCGTACTTAAATTTGCTATTCGAGTACTACTTTCTCCATGTTTTGTTACTGCGTGTTCATATTAGTGTGTGTCTGCAAATGTATTTGTTTGACGCTTGTGAAAAATGGAAAAGTGTTTTACGCTTTGAGCCTCCGCTCTTCAACAGAAAAGAATAAGAGTAAATAAGCAAAGAGAGAATTAAACAAAAACTTTTAGATTTCAGCGGTCCAACATGGCGGATGCAGCCCGATGGTGGCTTAACTGTCTGAAACTTCCAAATCATTCTCAATAGTGTTCTTTCTTAAGAACAATAAATACAGCCTAATCCAACAGATTATTATAACTGAACATAAACACAAACTCGCACATATATAATTCAAATTTACAGAAAACAAAAGACGAAGAAAGATTAAAGAACAACAAGCAGGTGTATTAGTCTAACTCTCTGGAAGAATGGAAAAGACTTTGACATTTCGAGCCTACGCTCTTCGACAGAAAGGATTGAGGGGAAAAAATGGAATGAGAAGGGAAAAAAAACGGTGAGAAAAATCTATATTATATATATTACGATGATGATGCACGTGAAAATACAGAATATGGTTTGACAAGAATACTATTGACAGTAACTTAGAAGATTCGGGTAGTTAATCCATCGTCGAACTACGATCGCAGACCAACAGTGGCTTAACTACCCGAAACTTCCAGTCACTCTTAATAGCGTTCTTTCTTCAGAACAACAAATATAGCATAATCCAACAGATTGTTATAACTGAACATAAAAAACACGCACACACACACACACACACACACACTCATATACATACATACATACATACATACATACATACATACATACATACATACATACAAGTATATATATGTGTGTGTGTGTATGTATGTATGTATATACGAGGTCTGATCAACAATTATCCGGGTTGTTGCCATAGTAACGAAGCTAAAGACAGCAGAGTGAAGCTGCTTGGCACAGATTGACCTTCACCTCTGTTGCGCATGTGCACTAAGTTTTAACATTCTAGCTCGCTTCCGCTGTTTACAGCAGTGCTTGAAATTAAGGTGTGTAACATGAGGCTGTCGCATTGACCATGAGAAAGTTGTGATGGCGATATCTGCGCAGAGGCCTACACCAATTTGCAGGAAGTGTAGGGAGAGGCGTGTATGAGAAGCACACAAGTGTGCGAGTGGTTCCGGTGCTTTCAAGAAGGCCGAAAAAATGTCGATAGTGACGAACGTTCTGGGAGAAAATTCAACCAGCATAACTCAGAAAAACATCGCAGATGTGCGTGCAGCTGTGAGGGGAAATCGTCGAATGACCATCCGTGAATTATCAGAGTATGTACAGATTGGTTTCGGTTGAGTTCAGTCCATTAGCCCTGAAGATTTGGGTATGAGACGCTTTTCTGCAAAGTTTGTGCCAAAACTGCTTTCAGCTGACTAAAAGAACACTCAGGTTTCAGTTGCAGAGGATCTCCTTGATTGTATCGAGAACGCTGAAAACCTTTTGAAATCTTTGCGTAGGCCTCTGAACAGGTATCGTCAAGCCTTGATCCAGATTCCCTGCTCAACTTTCTCTGTCATGAGCAATGCTATGAACACACGCTACACACCTCCCTTCCAAGCACTGCTGTAAACAGCGGAAGCGAGCTAGAGAATTAAAACATAGTGCCTATGCACAGCGAAGTTCAAGGTCAACCTGTGCCAAGCCGCTTCACTCTATGTAATTTAGCTTCGTACTATGGCAACAATCTGGATACTTATTGATCAAACCACGCACATATATATATATATATATATATATATATGTATGTGTGTGTGTGTGTGTGTGTGCGTGTGAGTATACATTTATACGTATCTATATATATGAGATCCACCATGCGAGTAGATATCTTATTTAGTAACGTACATATTCTCTCCTTTCTCAATTCATATTTTATATTCATATTTCTCTTTTTTGATAACGATTATCACCCGTCGGGCTCTCTTTTTCCTTCATTTCACACACTACTTTACATTAAGCATTTGCTTCTTATGTTTTGGCTTGATACTTCTGCACTTTTAAGGTACGTATTATTCATCAGATAACACGTAGTATTTATCTGTATGTCTGTATATATGCATTTGCTTGTATTTATATATATATATGCATATAGCATACAGACTCCCACACACACAACGCACACACGCACGCACATATATACATACAGGCACAGAGTGAAACCGGCAGTCAGATACACACACTCACATAGAAACACAGAAACACGTACAGTGACAGACTGAGACAAGACAAATAAACCGATGTGCACTTGTTTGGGATGCATCTATATAATATAATACTAACAACAACAACAACAACAATAATAATAATAAAATAATAATAATAATAATAATTATGATAATAATAATAATAATAATATAATAATAATTATAATAATAATAATAATAATAATAATAATAATTATAATAATAATAATAATAATAATAATAATAATAATAATAATAATAATTATAATAATAATAATAATTATAATAATAATATAATTATGATAATAATAATAATAATAATAATAATAATAATAATATAATAATAATAATATAATAATAATATGATAATATAATAATAATAATAATAATAATAATTATAATAATAATAATAATAATAATAATAAAATAATAATAATAATATAATAATAATAATAATATAATATAATAATAATAATAATTATAATAATAATAATAATAATATGAAACCTATTTGAAAATGATACCAGGTTTACCATCCCTACAGGAAGTGCAAAAAATCGTCTTAACTGGAACGACTCATGTACTGAGAAGAGCATTATCGCTGTGAATAACAACATCCATTCATGAATTTATTTATTTATTAGTTTTTTTTAATATATATATTTTATCTGTGAATTTGCGCGTGTAATCTGGGAATGCATACAATGAGATTCTCTGTCCTAGATGTACGGAAAACACTCGACGAGAAATGGAAGAAAATTTGAAGAAAGAAGGAAAAGTAATAATAATAATAATAATAATAATAATAATAATAATAATAATAATAATAATAATATTAATAATAATAGTAATAATAATAATAATAATAATAGTAATAATAATAATAGTAATAATAATAATAGTAATAGTAATAATAATAATATAAAGCCCTACTCATTGAAATTGAGAAAATGTGGCATCTCAAGGCGGTTACAATACCAGTGAACGTAGGAGCACTAGGAATGATCAAGAAGGGAACCGAAAATTATATGAGAATGATCCCTGGCTTACCATCCCTGCAAGAAGTGCAAAAGATTGTCTTAACTGGTACATCACACGTATTGAGAAGAGCATTGTCGATGTGAGAACTGTTGCTGCTCATGTATTTTAATTTAACTTTAAAAAAAAAGTTTTTAATGTTTTTTTAAATGAACGAACTATTGAGTTTGGTTTAATGGCCTACCAATGTATACTATGAGTTTCTTTGCCCTAGGAGTCGGGAAGACACTCGGCAAGAAATGGAAGCAAATTTGAAAGAAGAAAGAAAAAAGGAATAATAATAATAATAATAATAATAATAATAATAATAATAATAATAATGATGATGATGATAATAATAATAGGAATGACAGCAGGAAAAGGTGGTGTAGGTACACCCCAGAAAATCTCACAGAAAATGAGAAAGCAGCCATACTCTGAGTTATATCAATACCCACAGATAGAGAAAGCTAATAGACCGGATATAGTTATCAGAGATCAACAAGAAAAAAATAGCCTCCTGATCAGTGTATCAATATCAACAGATGACAACGTTTCCCTAACAGAAACGGGGGAACTATCGAAATAAAAAGATATGGAAATAGAGTTAACTCGAATGTTGAGCCTTATAGCAGAAACAATTCCTATAATTATAGGCGCATTAGGTATGATAAAAAAGAAACATTTAGGCAAATACCTAACCAAAACACCAGGACCTACAAGTGTATATAACATACAAAAATTGCACTACTATGCACCGTACATATACTACGTAGAACACTTTCAATACAGTGAAAATAAGAAAATCTCAAAAAAACCACAGCACATACCCAAGACACATAGGGCTGTGCTCAGTAGTGCAGTGAAAGCACGTGATAAAAATAAAACTACTGAATAATAATAATAATAATAATAATAATAATAATAATAATAATAATAATAATATAATAATAATAATAAGAAGAAGAAGAAGGAGGAGGAGGAGGAGGAAGAGGAGAAGAAGAAGAAGAAGAAGAAGAAGAAGAAGAAGAAGAAGAAGAAGAAGAAGAAGAAGAAGAAGAAGAAGAATACGTGTGTGTGTGTTTGTGTGTATGTATAACACACTGCCTACAGGTGTGAGAGGTGAAAATATGACTTCCGTATGATTACATCCGCTTCGTAACCTTCTTCATTATGTAAGTATAGCATACTGTGATGGCCATATTTTATACTATACTTCCTCTGTGTGTGTGTGTGCCACTTCAGTGTGTCTGTATGTATGGCGTATCTATTCTTGAACCAGCTCTAAGGGACCAACTGCACAGCTTCTCATCTAGCTTTGGATTATCTTTATGATGAATGAATCTCAGATGATTTTTCACCTCCTTTGAAAATAAATAATTCTATAAGTAATCCTCTTAATATCTAATGGCATCACGTTTCGTTACGACGTAACGGTTTTGAAATCCTTAGTTCAGGTTTGTTTTGCTCCAGACGTGAAGGTACATATCCTGTTCGTTCAAAAATAATATGTATGAATCTGAAAGCGCATCGTCGGGACTTGGATTGCAAACCTCTTTTCAGAGTCCCATAAATGCCCTCTGTCTCCAGTATTTTTCAGAAAACGTTGGTATCCAGGTAATAGTTGATTTCCACATCAGAACATATTTTTCTTGAGGTTTCAAACAGCAGTATCTGACCAGTGGTGTTTAAATTTCGTAGCACTTTCTCATTATTTAGTTCCACCAATGTTCTTTTCACTCCTCGGTCTCAATATATATTTCTTTACTACCCACAAGGGGATAAACACAGAGGGGTCAAACAAGGACAGACAAACGGATTAAGTCGATTACATCGACCCTGTGCGAAACTAGCACATAATTTATCGACCACGAAAGGATGAAAGGCAAAGTCGACCTCGGTGGAATTTGGACCCAGAGCGTAGCGGCAGATGAAATGATAGAATGGAGAGAAAATCGTCCAAAGGGGTGAGGAAAAGGAACCAATACATTCTGTAGGAACATCAAGAGTGATCTGCACCGATGAATAATCTTAGAGAAAGTACCGAAATCACCATTCTCTCTGCATCACAGTTGATAAAAAGCGTATTTCGTATAGCAAGATGTATGTACGAAAGAAAAACTTATATCAAAGATAATTTCTGTGTGGTCGGGTGGATATAAACTCGCCCGCATGTATACGTGTGCGAGCGTATATTGGTCGATAGATCGTTTGTGACATTTGACATCTCACGCCTGCAATTACGTCTTCATATTGTGAATTTAAAAAGTTTTTACTCTTTGAGACAACATCTCGACAGGTAAAGGAAGAATTTGGTGAAGAATTTCCTGTCATTATTGCCAGAAATGCGGCAAAAGCTAATGCAAAGATCTACTATTCGTTCACGAACCAATTTCAACATTTACATTTGTGTGTGTATATATATATATATATATATATATATATATATATATATATATATATATATATATATATATATACTATATATATACATTATACATTTATATACATATACATATGCATATATATATTTGTGTATGTGTGTGTGCAATATATGTGCATATAGATCTGTGTGTGAGTGTTTGTGTGTATAAGTATGTTTATGAGACCGTGCATATATATATATGTGTGTGTGTGTGTGTGGTATGTATGTATGTATGTATGTATGTATGTATGTATGTATGTATGTATGTATGTATACACAGTACATGCATACATACAGTTACCGACGGTTTCGCACCTGTTGTACTTGGCAATAAATAAATGTATGCATATTTTTTTTTCATACTTATATATCAGCGAGCGTATGTGTGTGCATGTGCGTGTGTGCGTAAGTGCGTGTGTGTGGTGTGTGTGTGGTGTGTGTGGTATGTGTGTGTGTGCGTGTTGTGTGTGGTGTGTGTGGTGTGTGTGTGTGTGTATGAATATTCTTTTTATAGATTTTAAAGTCTGGAAATTTGTGTTGAAAATTTTATTCTAAAATTGTGATTATTTTTGATATTTTTCGATCGGTAGAACATTGAAGAAAATTCCATGTGGTATTTACTTACGTTTGTCTAGATTTTGAGTTCAAATCCCTGTGGGGTTGATTTTACTTTTCATCCTACTCGGGTAACATAGTTTCTGCTGTGAATGTAATCTGCTTCTACAAGGTGGGAGCTTGTAATGATATAAAAAATCATTATGTGAGCGTACTCACTGGTACACATACGCAAGCACTGACGCACAAAGAATGAGAGAAAGAAGACAAGAAATAAACGGAAAGATAGAAAGAAAGAAAAAAAAGGGAAAGAAGGAACGAAAGAACGAAAGAAAGGAAGAAAGAGGCGAAACGAAAATGTTATTCTACTTGAAACTCTGTTGTGGAGTTGGCGCAAGCATTTCTAACATGAACGTGCTAAACAACGGGTATCAACGGATGGCTTAGATATTGATGAGGGTAATTTAAAAAGGCATATACACACATACACACGCACACACACAAACACACTCACGCTCACTCCCACATGCACATACACACATACCACGTACGCATACATGCACACACCTCGCTTTACTTCCTCTTTCTCGCTCTGTGTGGGTGTATACTACATATATATATATATAATATATATATAGATAATATATATATATATATATTATATATATATATATTATATACATATATAAGGGTAAAGACCCCCTTCGGTCATGAATGACCATGGGATTGCACCTAGAAAGTACCCTCCTAGACACAAGTCTGGGCAAGGTTGTTTATGGAAGGCCAGCAGTCGCCCATGCATACCAGCCTCCCCTCTCCACGCCACCAGTGTTATCCAAGGAAAGACAAAGGTCGATACAGCTTGGCACCAGTGACGTCGCAACTCATTTCTACAGCTGAGTGAACTGGAGCAACGTGAAATAAAGTGCCTTGCTCAAGAACACAACATGCAGTCCGGTCCGGGATTCGAGCTCACAACCTCACGATCGTAAGCTCGACGCTCTAACCACTGAGCATTGCGCCTTCACATATATATATATATATATATATTATATATATTTATAGATATATATAAAATTATATAATGTATGTATGTATAAAATAAGAATATCTAAAAACCACATGTATATATATATACATATACATACATATATATATATGTATGATGTATAATGTATAGAATTTATGTATATATTTATATATTATATATATATGATGTATATTATGTATGATATTATATGTATCATGTATAGAATATGTGCATCTATATATATTATATATATATATATATATATATTATATATATATAGAGATGAGAAAGTTGGTTTGTGAAAGCACGTGGTTGAAATATAGAAAATAGTAAAAAGTGAAAAAACTACAGAAGGCGTGTTCTGTAGTTTTCACTTTTTACTATTTTAATATATATATATATATATATATATATATATATATATATATATATATAATGTATGTATATGAGTGTGTGCACACACACACACCACACTCTCACACACACACACACACACACACAACCGGTAGCTAATAAGATGCTGAGAGAGGAGGAAAGAGAGATGTACAGAAAGAGACGCAGAGGAAGCGTGTTTGTGTTAAACACGTTTGTGCGGGCATGCGTGTGATTGGAAAGGCGTGCGTAGGAGGACACACAGAGGCATTGGACAAGTAGCGACGAAGAAAGAAGGAGAAACGGTGCAGTGGAATGGAAAGGAAGAGTAAGAAAGAATGAAAGGAAGAAAGAAATGAAAGAAAGAAGGAAGAAAGTACAAGTAAAACAACTGCAACGTATACACACACACACACACACACAAACACACTTATGACTCCCTGGTGACAGTTGTTTGATGTATTGTACCTGTCTTTATTCTTGTAGCTTCAAGTCCACCAAATTACCGTCGAGATATCAATCTACTCTTTCAAAACGCTTTTAAAAAGTGTTAAATATTATATGTTGATACGTATATAAGTTTCCTCGCAAAGTGGAAACGGTTGAAAAATAAGCGTACATTAGTAATTAATAAAGTGTTTCGTTAGTATAATTAATTAACCTTTTTAGAGTAATTTGTAGCGTTAGTAAATGCTCTGAAATGTTGATTAAGCGGTGCAAAAATATGCTTTTGAATGAATGGAATTTGAAGAAAATTAAATGATTGAGTGATTGCGGCACGGATAAAATGATTAAAAAGAATAATTAATTGCGCCAGAAGTAGTCTTAATACAAAATGTTATCCACGTTAAGTGGGAGATATAATTTTTTAGAAAGGGCTCAAATTTTTCTAAATGAAGCTAAATATATTGTGTAAATAACATAGTATTTTATGTGTGAAAAGTCTGGCTGCATCCGAAAAAATATATATTATGAAACAAAAGTAAGCACAAAATTTATTACACGAATCTGTTACCACCACGACAGTCAACTATTTGACGCCGAACACGAGTTTGATGTTGAATACATCCACGAATTTTCCGCTCAGATAGCTCTTCCCAAGACTGCAAGACGGCTTCGTGCAATTCATGCCTCGTTGTAGGGTTTTTCAGTTTAACTTTATTGGCCAAAACTTTGAAAATGCCTTCATCTAATGGATTCCATGTGTAAACATGTGTTGAATAGAACTCACTGAAAAAATCCTAATTAACTCTGTTGTCAACTGTATGCACCTGACATATGCTAACTTGTATGCAGCTAGACGTTTCACACAGAAGATACATAATTTGATAAAGATTAGCAGAAGGAAGATCATCTAACTGTAAAATATTGCTTGAATGTATATTTGTCTAACTCATGCTAGCATGGAAAAATTAATGTAAAATGAATGAGTTAAGGAAAACTTAATTTCTAAGAGATACACAAAGGTGAACATTTTGCAGCAAAGAGATCAACTGGGTTGCTTCTTTGATATTTTAGATCTTATCTCATGGAACACTGGAGAAATCAGAACGTCTTTGAAACTTGGTAAGCAAATATTCGGCAAGAGGAAAATTAAAGACACTTAGCAGAGATTCACATCTTGTAAGTTAAAAAAAAAATGGCTGCAACTGATAAAGAACGTTGGAGCATGGGAGCTTCATAAGAGAACAGGAAGTGGTTGAAGAGATTCGGTCTGGTGGATAAGTGAAAATTCAATTTGACGCCACGTGAATGATGTGATAAAGGCAACGTCTGTGGCCATTTTAATTTTAAGGAAAAAGAATGGATGATTTAAATATAGTTCTAAAATTTTTAATAGATTCAAATGATACTCTTAACAATATAAAAAATAGAATTCGATTGAGCTTTGCAATTAGTTTGTTTGTGTAAGTGCTGCCAATCCGAAGTACCGCGTACCAAATGTTAATATATTTCTGAGGTCATCAGGACAGGATGTGCTGTGTTGGGACCTTCTTCTCAACAGTATTACAGCGTACAGGCCCGCCTCACTGATGCGAAGACCTGCCTAGTCCTAGATCTTAAGACCTTCATCTCAGCATCATCAGCACTATTCAAACTAGAGTCATACAGGTGTGACCTCCTATACAGTACCTACCTCATACTTAAACATTACTTCTCTAAACAGGTTTCGGATCTTTTCGGTTTGAACGGCAGTTTTTTTAGCGGTGTCATATGAAATTGTCACCCATAATTATGACCCTAGTATCGATCTATTGCATTTCGTTCTGTTTTAGGGTCAGGGTTAGTAAGGGTTAGGGGCGGGGGAGGGTATCTTTTTTTCTTCACAAATGTAAATAAACCCAATCTGTTTCTTAAACGAGGGACATATTCATACGGCACAGAATGTTTTCACCTCAATAGACGTCATTGATTGGTTGCAATTGCAGACATTGAAGAAAAAACAACAAATATCTTACAAACTATAGAATTTTCTCAATAAAACCAACAGAAAAAGATGTTTTATAAACACATTCTACCAGTATACGAAGTTTAAAAGTTTTTAGTTACGTGGAAATTATTTAAAAAAACTGCCGTTCAAACCGAAAAGATCCCAGGTTTCTTCTTACGTCCGATACTTCTCGGAATTGCGACATGAATTTTGAATACAAATGTAATAAACTCAGCCGAAGTAGAAAGTGGCTTTTCGTTGGTGAAATTCTTCAAGTATAGACATTTGTGTTTTCATAATTCCATAGTTAAGTCGATTTCGCTTAAGTGCATTTTCTCGTTGGTTGAAATAATTATGCAGATAACGAAGATATGCTATGAACGTGGCTAATAGTTTTCCGGTTTTAACATCAGTGATCCACGATGCATTTAATGCCCAGTCAAATCTTAGCATGCGCTCTATTACAGCAAACCACAGTGTGTTCAATAGTGAATTCTGTTTATGGAGGGGGGAAGCGTTAAACACTGGTAAATAAAACTGCAATGTATTACCAATCCGAATATGCCTGATGTACGTTCGAACTGAGGAACAAGAAACTTACTGCGTTTTGTCACGGAGAATATATCTCACTTGTTAACAAATAGTGTGTGTATACACCGAGATCAGCTCACAGCGCCGTCTACCGACACCATGAGATGCTTGCATTTCGGAGTAGTTATCTCCTCATAGGTCACAAACATTAGGCAGACGACGACGCTAAGAGCTGATTAAAGAGATTGCCTCTCTTATGCTTTTCTACGTAGATGGCGCTGCGAGCTGACCTAGGTGTACATACACCATTTGCCAACAAGCGAGTTATATTCTCCGTGACAAAACGCAATGAGTAGCTTGTTCCCCAGTTCGAACGTGCATCAGGCATATTCGCACTGACAATAACATTGAATTCTTATAATCTTTTATTCGGATGTTATATTCTATGATAACACGATATTTGCTTGACATCGTGGGATAGGATTTTATTCATTCCTAGCCACGTGTAGAATTAGTCTGTCTATAATTCATAAACCCTTAATCTCTCAACGTAATCTTCACCCTGAAGTCTAATCTAATACACATTTCAGAGGTCATCAGGACAGAATGTGCTGTCTTTGGGACCTTCTTCTCAACAGTATTACAGTGCACAGGTATAAGGCGGCGAGCTGGCAGTATCGTTAGCACGCCGGGCGAAATGCCTAGCGGTATTTCGTCTGCCGTTATGTTATGAGTTCAAATTCCACCGAGGTCGACTTTGCCTTTCATCCTTTCGGGGTCGATAAATTAAGTACCAGTTACGCACTGGGTCGATGTAATCGACTTAATACCTATGTCTGTCCTTGTTTGTCCGCTCTACGTTTAGCCCCTTGTGGGTAGTAAAGAAATAAGTATTACAGCGTACAGGTCCGCCTTGCTGATTGAAGGCCCGCCAAGTGGATCAAGTATCTAGTTTTAGATCTTAAGTCCTTCCTCTCAGTATCATCAGCACCATGAAGTCTAATCTATATAAATTTAACTAATACAGATAAAGCTAATATAGCTTTGAAAACCCGAAAAACAATTACAACAATAACTAGATACAGATTTAAACAAATCTAGTTAAATATAAAAACAACCGATATATCAAACATCCAAACACCAGTAAACTATCTACCGTGTTTTCACTAAGTACTAAGACAAACAACTTACACATAGGCGCAGGAGTGGCTGCGTGGTAAGTAGCTTGCTAACAAACCACATGGTTCCAGGTTCAGTCCCACTGTGTGGCATCTTGGGCAAGTGTCTTCTGCTATAGCCCCGGGCCGATCAATGCCTTGTGAGTGAATTTGGTAGACGGAAGAAGCCTGTCGTATATATGTATATATATATAATATATATATATATATATATATATATATATATATATATATATATAAGTGTGTGTGTATATGTTTGTGTGTCTGTGTTTGTCCCCCTAGCATTGCTTGACAACCGATGCTGGTGTGTTTACGTCCCCGTCACTTAGCGGTTCGGCAAAAGAGACCGATAGAATAAGTACTGGGCTTACAAAGAATAAGTCCCGGGGTCGAGTTGCTCGACTAAAGGCGGTGCTCCAGTATGGCCGCAGTCAAATGACTGAAACAAGTAAAAGAGTAAAGAGTATATTGACACACATACATATCTTTGTGTGGGCGAATGCATACTTATATTCCAATCAATAAACAATTATTTATAATCATAGATTACACAATTATTTATATTTATAATTATAAATTTATAAACTGCTAGATATCCGTAGATCAACGAATTTATTCCCGCATTCAAGTACCCGATAGAAGATTTTCTTTTTCTTTATCTTGCCTTTATTTATCTTTCATACGTTCAAAATACGGTTTAAGAGTTGCAGAGATGACATATATACAAGAGTTTATTTGTCAAAATAATGGAGAATTACTCTATTGTGAATATTCATTCCGGTATTGTTAATCAATTAACTGGAGATTTTTAACGATAATATTGACATCTAAACAGTATGGCTGAAGGTATTCGTCTATCGTGTACTCTCATGTTACAGACACCGATAAATTGAACAATATCAGGTGTCAAAACTGCGATGATATTTAGTCGATAAATGATGAAGTGAGGAATTATAGGCGTCCATTGTTTTACCGTATGTTCCTTTGCTGTCGTCCCCTTGTATCACATTTTTAGCGATATTTATTGCAACGCCACCTACATTTTTCTCCCTCTACACAGATGAATATCTGTCTGTATGTGTACGTGCTTGTGTTTATGCGCATCAGGAAAGCATTAGATAGCTGCAAAAGAACGAATAGCATGGTACCGTAGGCTGCAGGTTGTAAGTCCGCTACGCATGCAAGTCTCCAAGAGCTCCATCAAAACTTGTGATAAAGAGAAAATAATATTAAGAAGAAGAAGAAGAAGAGGAGGCCTGGCGCACATAGAGAACTACTATAACATAACAAAAGACTAGAAAAATATTACAAATAAAAAGTGATGACTTCTAGATGCAATGAAGCAACACGAAAAGAAGAAAACGCTTCCTTATTTTCTCTATGAGGCGACAAAATACAAAACAGGACCAACTACAGTGATACATTGATCTCAGATGACAACATAGCAGAAATGATCAAAGAAAAGAAACAAAAAACAAAAGAAAACATGGAAACAGATCTACAAAAGATACTAGAGATGAAATGGAGAGAAAAATCACTCCGTGGCCAATACCATG
Organism: Octopus sinensis; assembly: GCF_006345805.1. NCBI lineage: Eukaryota > Metazoa > Mollusca > Cephalopoda > Octopoda > Octopodidae > Octopus > Octopus sinensis. The sequence goes on from NC_043002.1 coordinate 10,934,288, forward strand.
CAAGGCTTCACAGAGAATAACAACTGCCAACGATGGCTTAAAAGCTCTGTGCTAAAAGCTGATACAGAAGGACTGATTCTCGTTGCACAATGCCTGACCAGAGATAATTATAAAAGCAAAATAATGAAAACAGGCCAAATGCTGAATGTGCAACCAGAACAATGAGACACTCGACCACATTATCTCTGGCTCTCCACGTGTTGATCGGAATTCTTTGGGGCTTGAATAATTCACCTCTGGAAACATGGGTGTTTCGTTCAACATCATTAAACGACCGTTATTCAGGGACCTTTTGAGCGGGATTAACAAGTCGACCTAAAGAAAATTCTAATTGGGTCCCAGGTCATGCGCTGTTTATCTTGATATGAGATCGCCATGTCGCGCATATGTAGTTGTGATGCATGTGTCTGGTGTACCCTTATCAGATGGGTAGTCATGACGGGTATACTGGGCTTCATATATTTTACCCTAGTGTCACTTTGATGGCATGCGCTACTCTCTCACTCAATAATAATGATGATAATAATAATAATAATATAATAATAATATAATAATAATAATAATAATAATAATAATAATAATAATAATAATAATAATAAGAAGAAGAAGAAGAAGAAGAAGAAGAAGAAGAAGAATATTAATAATAATATGCGCAGGTGTGATTGAGTGGTAAGAACCATGCTTCCCAACCACATGGTTTTAAGTTCAATCCTATGGTACCTTGGGAAAGTGTCTTCTACTATAACCTTGGGGCGACCAAAGCATAGTGAGTGGATTTGGTAGAGGGAAACTGAAAGAAGCCCGTCTTATATATATATATATATTATTAAAAACCTGCAGAAATATCACAAAAACTGTTACTCAGAGTTTCACGTTCCCGTTCGTCGGACAGTT
>NC_043002.1:10940181-10945181 GCF_006345805.1 Octopus sinensis
ATGTACGTATGGATGGATGAGTGGATTGATGGATTTATGTATGTATGTATGTATGTAGCTATGTGTGTGTGTATGTGCGTATATATGTGTGTCAATGCGCGTGAATGTATGTATGTATGTATATATGTGTGTCAATGTGTGTCACTCAGCTACAAAGAGTAGCAGCAATGAAATAGTAAGAAGAAGAAGAAGAAGAGGAAGAGGAAGAAAAAGAAGAAGAAGAAGAAGAAAAAGAAATGGAGGAGGAGAGAGAGGAGAAAAAGAAGTAGAAAAAAAGAGTAAGAAGAAGAGAGAGAAGAATAGAAGAAAAGAAGATAGAAGAGTAGAAGAGAAGATGGTAGAATGTATGTATGTATGTATGTATGTATGTAGCTATGTGTATGTGAATGTATGTATATATGCGTGTCAATGTGTGTGGATGCATGTATATATGTATGTATGCGTACGTATGCATGCATGCATGTATGTATGTATGGATGGATGTATTTATGTATGTATGTGTGTATGTATGTGTGTCAATGTGTGTGGATGTATGTATGTATATATGTATGTATGTGTATGTATGTGTGTATGTATGTATGTATTTATGGATGTATTTATGTGTGTATGTATGTATGTGTGTATGTGTGTGTATGTATGTATATGTATGTATATATGTGTGTATGTGTGTATGTATATATGTATGTGGGTGTATGTATGTATGTGTGTGTATGTGTGTATGCATGTATATATGTTTGTATGTATGTGTGTATGTATGTTTGTATGTATGTATTTATGTATATATGTATGTATCTATGTGCGTGCGTCTATATGTTTGCTTCTGCGTATGTTGTACGTATCTAAGGATGTATGTATGCATATATATATGTGTGTGTGTGCGTGCGTGTGTGTATGTATGTACGTATGTATGTATGTACGTATGTATGTACGTATGTATGCATGTATATGTGTATATGTGGGGTCGCGTAGTTTAGTGGTTGCGCTCATGATCGCAGTCTATATTCACTGGTTATATACTTGCAGTAAGATCGTAAAGTTATAAATAAAATTAAATGTGAAGCCATGCATTCATTTATATATGTAAACATGTATGCATGCACGTATGTATTTATGTATATGTATGTGATATTATGTAAAACGCATATGTATGCATATATGCACGTACGCGAAAATATGTGTCTAGTAATCTCAAGAATACAATATAACAATGTTTAGAAAGTTCACTTCGCAATCATGAAGTCCTTGGCTTGAGTTCGATTCCGCAATGTGGGTTTTCAGAAAGTGTAATATATTGGGTTGTCCGGAAAGTTCGTGCCGCTTTATAGTAGCTTACCTTTCGACTTATTTTAGAACATGGTTGAGTCCATAAAACAGGATTTGACTACACCTCCATTTAGAGCACAGTTTAAGCTACCTTTTCGTGGAAGAGGGTTTATGTTCCTATAACCTGTGTTAATTCTGTAACCCTTTGAAATGGAAGATAAGAAAGTTCATTTTCGGCACTTGATGCTGTGGGAACCAGACAAAAATTGCCGCAGCTCGGCTGGGATGTGTTACCCCACCCTCCATATTCACCAGATATTGCTCCTTCGGATTTCCACTTATTCAGGTCTCTGCAAAATAGTCTTAATGGTAAAAATTTCAATTCCTTCGATGACATAAAAAGATACCTTGATTAATTCTTTGCCATGAAACCACCACAGTTCTGGGAAGAGGGTATGTTCAAGTTAAAGGAAAGATGGAGACGCATTGTGCAACAAAATGGTTCATATTTGGTTGATTAAAAATGTAATGGCAAGTATTTATTGACCTTTTCTTTCCTTTAAAAATCGACACGAACTTTCTGGACAACCCAATATTATAAAGCAGAAAACTATCAGTGTTGTTAAAGCGTCGGACAATAATATTTAAAGACATTTATTCCGGCTCTTTACGTTCTAAGTTCAAATCCCGTCAAGGACAAATTTACCTTTCTATCGCAGTCGATGAAATAAGGTACCAAACAAGTACTGGGGTCAATGTAATCGACTTGTCTCCTCCCTTAAAAATCGAAGACCTTGCACCCTGCAACGGTTCGGTGTCTGTTTAGGTGGGGCGAATGTTGTGGCTTCGGTCACTTCTACGCCCGGGAAACCGTATAACCCGCAGTATGAGTCACAGGGCCCAAGAAAATGAAAATAAAAAGAAAATTCCATAGCCTCGGGTTGATCCGAGTCTTGTGAATAAAACTGATTTGGCGAGAACAGCTTAGAAGACGTTAACTGGATTGTATGTCTTTCAATGGCCCGGCTTTGTGACACCAGTCTCAAGATGATTCTGTGTGAGAACTTCTTTAAGAGTCCATATGTCTGTGGAATATTCAGCCACTTAGGAGATTAATTCTGTGAGCAGTTAATGCAATGCATTTAATCGAACAACTGAACATTCATCGTCAAAACTGGCGAAGATCCATTTACCGATATGTACAAAATCCGTATTCTTCATAACTGCATCTCTGATCTTGACTGAAGGGAAATTATTTGATTAACGTTGTTGGAAAATGAATAAACGTCACTAATTATCGCCCAATCTTTATAATTCTGATATTTTGTCTCATAAACAAGATGGCGGTTACAATGACGAATGATCGCACGTATTTATTATGTCTTTCAGTCTAAAAAATTTCGTATTTTCTTTGTTCAACCGAACTAGAAACAAATTTGTGTTTTTCCCCACCATCCCACTATATAATCCCCTTTATTATCACCACCGCCATCGCCATCGTCACCACCAACACCACCAACAGCATTCCCAATATTGTCACCATCGCCACCGCCATCTTTACTACCACCACTATCACGTGATCGAATAAGTTATGTCCCTGCACTATTCTTGCGTCTCTGTATCTGGATAGATTCGATTCATATTTATAAACATATTGTATCGCTGAAGGTTAGAATAAATGATCGCATGAATGAATGAATGAATGAATGAATGAATGAACGAATGAATTAAAGAAAAAGGAAATAGGAAAAAAGAATTAAATGATGGAATGTTGAGAAATAAAGATGAAAGAAATGAAAGATTGAAAGAAAAAAATGAAGGGAAAATAGAAAATGCGAATGAAGAAAAAGGAAAGAAAGAAAGAAAGAAAGAAAAGCAGGAAAGAAAGAATGGAAAGCAGGAAAGAAGGTAGGAAGGCAAGGAAGGAAAGGAAGGAAAGAGGGCAAGAGGGATAGAAAGACACGTAGACAGAAAAAGAAGAAAGAACGAAAGAAAGAAAGAAAGAAAGAAGGAAAGAAGGAAAAAAGAAAGAAAGAAAAATTAGGAAAGAAGGAAGGAAAGAAAAGAAGGAAAGAAGGCAGAAAGAAAGAAAGGAAAGAGGGGAAAGAGAGATGGAAAGGCAGACAGAAAGAGAAAAAAAGAAAAAAGAAAGAAAGAAAGAAAGAAAGAAAGAAAAAGAAAGAAAGAAAGATGGAAAGAATGAAAGAAAGACGGAAAGATGAAAGAATGACGGAAAGAAAGAAAGGAAAAGAAAAAAAAGAAAGAAAAAGGATAAAAGATAGAAGGGAAGCAGGAACGAAAAAAGGAGAGAGGGAAAGAGAGATGGAAAGACAGACAGAAAGAGAAAGAAAGAAAGAAAGAAAGAAAGAAAGAAAGAAAGAAAGAAAGAAAGAAAGAAAGAAAGATGGAAAGAATGAAAGAAAAACGGAAAGAAAGAAAGGAAAAGAAAGAAAGAGAAAGAAAAAAGGATAAAAGATAGAAGGAAAGCGGGAACGAAAAAGAAGGAAAGAGGGAAAAGGGAGTATAAAGACAGAGAGGAAGATAAAAGAAAGAAAGAAAGAAAGAAAGGAAGGAAAGAAAGACGGAAAGAAGAACGAAGGACGGAGATGAAAAGAAAGAAAAAGAAAGACAGACACAAAGACGGAGTGGAGGCAAAGAAAGAATGAATGAAAGACAGAAAGAAAGAAAGAAAGAAAAAACGAAAGGGAGAGGGAAAGAAGGAATGAAAAATGGAAAGACAGACAGACAGAAAGAAAGAACGAAAGGAAGAAAGCAAGAAAGAAAGAACAAAAGAAAGATGGAAAGAAGATGGAATGACGGAAAAAAGAGAGAGTGATTGAAATAAAGAAAGAAAGAACGAAGGAAGGAATAAGGAAACAGAAAAGGAGAAATATTGGCAGAAAGAAAAAAAAAGATACGAAGAAAAAGAATGATTGAAAGAAAGAAGCAAATGAACAAAAAAACGTACAAATAAAGGAAAACTCTACTCTCCTTAAAATTCTGTTCTGGAGTCGTTGGAAGAATTTCGGATAGAAACGTGCTTAACAAGGGTATTACAGAAAGGCTTGGATATTATTGATGAGGGTGGTATTATAATATACACACACACACACATATACACACTCACGCACACATACACACACACACACCACACACGCACATGCGCACAGATGCACACGCGCGCGCGCACACACTCGTGCACATCACGCGCGCACTCTTTGGAGCGCGTATATAATGAACTGTTGCGAGCACGTAGATGGGAGGGTATACATGTATATACACTTTGTATGTGCGTGTGTAGAATGTCATATACGTTTTCATGTGTGTATGTATGGGTTGTGTGTGTGTATCAGCGCGCGAGAGTGTGTGTGTGTGAGAGAAAGAGAGAGACAGAGAGAGAAAGCGAGTTTGTGTGTGTGTGTGCGTGTGTGTATGTGTGTTTGTGTTAGTGTACGTGCAAGTGTGTACGTACGTGTGTATCAGTGTGTCTCTGTGCGTGTGTAGCAGAACGCGTGGATGCATGTGACAAGAAACAGCGGGATGAAAAGGTGGACGGGAATGAAATGGAAAGAGAGAGAGAGAAGGTGGGTAGAGAAAGAAAGAAAGGAAGAAAGAAAGAAAGAAAAAAGAAAGAAAGAAGGAAAGGAAGAATGAAAGAAAGACAGAAGAACAATTAGAGGAACAACACCAAGAACAAGAACATTATCAACAACACAAATAAACAGTAGCAGCAATGA
>NC_043002.1:10950181-10980181 GCF_006345805.1 Octopus sinensis
ACGCAACTGGTACTTAATTTATCGACCCCGAAAGAATGAAAGTCAAAGTCGACCTTGGCGGAATTTGAACTCAGAACGTAACAGCGGACGAAATACCTATTTCCTTATTACCCACAAGGGGCTAAACACAGAGGGGACAAGCAAGGACAGACATTGGTATTAAGTCGATTACATCGACCCCAATGCGTAACTGGTACTTAATTTATCGACCCCGAAAGGATGAAAGGCAAAGTCGACCTCGGCGGAATTTGAACTCACAACGTAACGCAGACAAAATACCGTTAAGCATTTCGCCCGGCGTGCTAACGCTTCTGCCAGCTCGCCGCATTATGCACACATATATTTTAAAAGGGCGGCGAGCTGGCGGAATCGTTAGCACGCCGGGCGAAATGCGTAGCCGTATTTCATCTGCCGTTACCTTCTGAGTTCAAATTCCGCCGAGGTCGACTTTGCCTTTCATCCTTTCGGGGTCGATAAATTAAGTACCAGTTACGCACTGGGGTCGATATAATCGACATAATCCGTTTGTCTCTCCTTGTTTAGCCCCTTGTGGGTGGTAAAGAAATATATATTTTAAAACACTGTCATATGCTATTTCTAAAACTATTTCCTTACACACCAGTTTGACTGACAGCAGAACATTTATACTTTCAAAAACGGATATATGAATGTTTCTTAATAATTTTAATAATAAATTTAATAATCATTTTCATTCGACGTCAAATTTTCATCGATATATATATATATATATATATATATATATATATAACAATTTAGGAGTGACCCTAACAGGTCATTCGTCCACCAGAAAGAGCAGCCATAACTCACACCGTAGGCATCGATACAGACGCCTCGTGTATATTTGTCTCTCCCAGGTCTTTTACTGATGAAGTGTAACCTATGGTAGATTGGCTTAATTTTATTTTAATTAAGCTAATTTAATCATTAATGACACAGAAACGTTGCAACGTCTAAAAGATGAATTAGGGTAAATGTTTTTAAATTTTCACCTAATTTCTGAATTACTACTACTTGGCGGTGTGAGTTATGGCTGCTCTTTCTGGTGGACGAATGACCTGTTAGGGTCACTCCTAAATTGTTATATTTATATATGTAGTCGTTGACTACCTTCTCTTTTCCACCAGGCCGCTGGTAGCGATAAATTTCTATTGAATTTTTTGCTACCCTAAATTGACTAATTGATATATATATATATATATATCTTTGTGCATGTATGCACACACATACACACTCACACACATACGCATACATTGACTAGTATATACTTAAACTTAGCACGGATTTATTTTATAGATCTCAGTATGTATATAAGAATGTTTGTAGAGGTTTATATTTCCTTGCTTGAGTGTCTAGATATAACGTATGTGTGTGTGTCACTGTATTTGTATGAGTGTGTGGAAGTATAACTCAAATTTGAATATAGCCGAAAACTTCGCTCGTAAAATATCGTTAGACAGAAAAAAAAAACGGAGAAAATTCATCACAGGAACCGAGGCACAAAGGTAATTCTAACAGAGCAGAGAAACTAACCAGATCTAATTGTCGTATTGGAAGCTTTAATGATACAAGACAGAAGCGAAATGTGTTTATTTCGGATATTTTTGAAAATATCTAACAAATTTGAAACTATCTTTTACAAACTTGTTCAAATGTAAAGCGCAGGCGTGGCTGTGTAGTAAGAAGATGGTATACAATAAGCGTATATTTTTCCTGTATGTAGGGGAAGCACTCCGTCGGTTACGACGATGAGGGTTCCGGTTGATCCGAATCAACGGAACAGCCTGCTCGTGAAATTGACGTGTAAGTGGCTGAGCACTCCACAGACACGTGTACCCTTAACGTAGTTCTCGGGGAGATTCAGCGTGACACAGAGAGTGACAAGGTCGGCCCTTTGAAATACAGGTACAACAGACACAGGAAGTAAGAGTGAGAGAAAGTTGTGGTGAAAGAGTACAGCAGGGATCACCACCATCCCCTGCCGGAGCCTCGTGGAGCTTTTTAGGTGTTTTCGCTCAATAAACACTCACAACGCCCGGTCTGGGAATCGAAACCGCGATCCTATGACCGCGAGTCCGCTGCCCAAACCACTAGGCCATTGCGCCTCCCTTCCTATATGTATATATATGTTTAAGCAACGGTTAAATTACTAAGTATATATACGTTTGCATATAATTCAGCATTTGTTCTAAAAGTGAGTAAAACGAAAATAAAAAAGGAAAATGGAATAAATAGAGTTGTTAAAAATTAAGATTACGATAATAATCTGCATTTTATATTATAATATGTGGAGACGCAATGGCCCAGTGGTTAGGACAGCGCAGTCGGAGGATCGCGGTTTCGATTCCCAGACCGGGCATTGTGTGCACTTATTAAGCGAAAACATCTAAAGCTCCACGAAGCTCCGGTAGGGGGTGGTGACGACCCCTTTTGTACTCTTTCGCTCCAGCTTTCTCTCACTCTTTCTTCCTGTTTCTTGAGTAACACTGCGATGGACTGGCGTCCCGTCCAGCTGGGGGGAACACATACGCCACAGAAACCGGGAAACTGGGCCCATGAGCCTGGCTAGGCTTGAAAAGGGCGCATAATGTTATAATATAATATATAGATGTCTTAGAATACATATCTATCAGTTCATTTATTTAGATGCCTAGAAAGTGCGTATTACGTTTCTGTTTGATAAAGACTATGTTTATTACGTCATTGATTCATGTTTAGTTACAGAAAAAGCCAACGTAATATTTTATAGACCTAATACGATTGTAGACCGAAGGGTAAGAAAATCTACTAAGAATGATATAAATATTTAAAAAAAACTAGGATTAAGGGTAAAATAAATTATATGAATAAAGAAGAAATAGATTATGGAAAACACAGTAAAAATATTGTGAGTAAAAATAACCCAAATCGAAACAGAATAGTAAGCATTAATGTGAGAGACCAAAATACTAATGTTTATCAATACAATCATAATAAAAATGTAAACCTAGATATATTACACATCAAAATGAAACGCTAATAATTGATAAACATAGTAAATATAAAAATAATGTAGTTATTGACCAGATTAATATCTTTAAGTCTTGTGATAATCATAATTAAACTGGAAATTATAGTACTGAAAAGAATAAAAATAGAAAATATATACCTTGTATAAAATCCACCGAAACAAAAACCATACTAATAATAAAATAAAATAAAATATTATTTGGTTAATCTTACCCCTTGTGGCGCAGGAGTGGCTGTGTGGTATGTATCTTGTTTACCAACCAGATGGTTCCGGGTTCAGTCCCACTGTGTGGCACCTTGGGCAAATGTCTTCTACTATAGCCTTGGGCCGACCAAAGCCTTGTGAGTGGATTTGGTAGACGGAAACTGAAAGAAGCCCGTCGTATATATGTATATATATATATATTATATATATATATATATATATATATATATATATATATGCGTGTGTGTGTTTGTGTGTCTGTGTTTGTCCCTCGCAACATCGCTTGACAACCGATGCTGGTGTGTTTATGTCCCCGTTACTTAGCGGTTCGGCAAAAGAGACCGATAGAATAAGTACTGGGCTTACAAAAGAATAAGTCCCGGGGTCGAGTTGCTCGATTAAAGGCAGTGCTCCAGCATGGCCGCAGTCAAATGACTGAAACAAGTAAAAGAGTAAAAGAGAAAGAGTAAGTATACGTAGACTGATAAACAGGCACTTCTCTTGTAATAAATATAGTGAACTTATTAATAATAGATTTTTAAGATATGGTTTTTCAGTAACTGGAAACTTATTTAGATATATATCTTGTATTAATAATTCAAAATTGATAATTTTCATAAGAATCGTAAAATTAATATTTCTCTTGGAAATAGCACGCATTATATCATATATCCGCAACGAATAAATTACCTAATTTTAGTTTAAACTACCAAGGGGAAAGAACTGTCAATAATCTACCTATTTTAAGTAGTTTCAAATATAATCATAATAAATTTTGCGATTGTAAAGTTAAAGAAAAATTCAAATTTAATAATTATTGAAAACGTAAAAGTCTGGTATACCAAGCTGACGTTGAAGCAGAGGGTAAGAATTTCTACTATACTGATTCCACATAGGGTAAGAATTCCTAATATATTGATTCCACAGAATGTTTTGTGAAAACCAGAAATTCGAACCGTGAGAATTCTTTTAGAAATTGAATTAAACGGAATAATATAAGCCTTAGCAATATTAGTTTCAAAATCAGGTGGAAAATATTAATCTTTGCAAAATCTTATCATCCCTCAGACAGAATTTGTTCGAAAGCTATAATATTCTAATGGCGTCTGCCACTGATGTCGAAAAATATTCTATTTTCTAAAAAAACAATTATTGGATGAGAAGACCGAGAAAATTTCGACCTGCCGACATGCACCAAAATACCTATTTTCCAAATATCACTAATCGATTCCTAAATTATTATTATTAAATAGCAGATTGGATACGTTCTTATTAACCATAAAGATAGTTTTCCTTTCATTTTATTTTATAGTATTGTTAAATTATCGACTAAACATATTGGTAAATATCTGAATTACCTCAAAGAATTATTAAATATTCCCTTGAAAATATTATAAAATAAAACTAGATATATTGATATATATATCTGGTTAGGTTAATACATTGTTGTATTATGGATATTACAATATAATATATTCAATCATTAGAGACATTTGCAATATATACCTTAATATATAATATAATGTCTTTATAGATACACACACACACACATATATATATATATATATATGTACATTAATAATTATACGTTTATATTTCTATTAATAAACTATTAGATATGTTACTTTAATATACAAAACTATAACTTAAACATAATATATGTGTGTGAGTATGTGGGCGGGGGTGTACATTAGCATAAATAATTATTGATTGATTTCAATTTATACGATTCTTTCTATACATATATTCTAACTTAACCATATTACTGTTTATAAACATTCGTAAGCATTTAATATATATAAGGTTAACTTATTTTATCTTAATTGTATCCAGTCGTATTACAAAATAGATGGATATATTATGAATAAATATTATAAGTGGATAATATAACATTTAACAGTTATATAAATAGTTACGTTTTGTATTAAATCTCAATAAGATATATGAATGAACTAACAGGTCCACAAAACATTCCGTCGGCGCTAATGTGTCCTTCTAATTTAATTAAATTCTATGTCTTTGTGCAGCTGAAGATTACTCTACATTTTAAATTGATGTAATGAAATGATTGCATTGTTCAATTAAATGGAGTCGCATGAAACGATCGTATTGCATTGCCCCTGGATATCCTTGTTGCTTATTTTGACTTAAATCAACTTATTTTGAAATTGTACGGATAATACCGTACTAAATTCTGGTGCTTCAACTTAAGTACCATATTCATCTGAATCTATTTTTATATATATCACCTTGACCGAGCAGTCCGTCAGGCGTCCATTTGACACCGCTGGTCACAGCACGCTGTCCACTCCTCTTTGGATTGCGCCTTTCTCATCCACGTGATCCCAATCGTCCTCCTGAAATCGTAACTCCACCGTCGTGGAGGTCTTCCGAGTGGTCTTTTCCGCTCACGCGGGTACCAATCGTCAACTGCGTGCGTCCACCGATTATCGGTGAGCCGGGCGACGTGTCCAGCCCATCTATACTTGCTGCGTGTATACTCTGCGATTTTTATATATTTATAGATAGATATGTGTGTGTGTGTGTGTGGTGTGTGTGTGTGTGTGTGTGCGTGTGTGTGCGTGTGTGTGTGAGGGTATAGTGGTTGTCTGCTCTTATGCAGAGTCTGACCACATCTTTTACCCACATTTTAGATCCATCATGGTGTCTTATGTAACTTTTTAAACAGGACAATATATTAAAAAGACACCCACATAGTTTTCATATCCTAACTGGACCACCAAGTGCTGCAGTTAATATATATATATATATATATATATATATATATGCAAACATACATCCATACATACATACACACATACATACATTAAAGCTTATGATTATTACCGTGATTAAAGCTTATGGTTATTACCGTGCAAAACCTAAGGAAAATAGTCTAATAATATATATATACATATATATATATATATATATATTTCATTTTATTGTTTTAGTCATTGGACTGCGGCCATACTGGGACACTACCTTGAAGGTTTTTGACGAATAAATCGAATGTAGTACGTATTATCTTTGTTTCTTCTTTTTTTTTTTGGAAACTGGTGTTTATTTTGCAGTCTCTTTTCACCGAGCTACTCCATAACGGAGATGTGAACAAACCAACACCAATTGGAAAAACAGGTACACAAACACACGCACACATACACACACATGCACACATAATACAAACATAAATACATATGTATATATATATAAAATACAAAATGGGACAAGAACGCCAAACATCCGGACAGTTAGGTGATACAAAAATAGGACAACAAAACAACCAGATAGACGATACATAGAAAACAAAGACGGGTCATTTGAAGTCTTCTTTCCTCAGTCAAGCACCAGATTATCCTCGCAATTTCGGCTGATCATACTTGAGATTGCTCCAATCTGGCCAGCCCCAAGGAAAAACAAATTTAAGAGCATTAGATTCTTTGGAAGGAAGCGGCGAATGTATATAAAAGCAAGGACGGAAAAACGGGCAATGTTACAAGTATCAATATAAATAATAACAGGCCATAACAACAGGTGTCTTTCGACTAAGGACGAATTAAATTTAGCTGGCGTGTGTAGACGTAAATCATTACGGCAGGGATATAAGTTTTCACAGGCACAGGGAAGAATACAGATGTTGTATGTAAGTATATAAGTATGTTCGTATGTATGTATGCATGGATGTATGTATGTATACATATATGAATGTATGTCTTCTCTTTTCTTAAATGTAAAGTAAAAATTTTACTGGCCACCGTCTTACTAGCAAGAAAGTCAAAGAAAATATCTTGGATTAACATACATACATGCATACATACATACACACACCAGACACACATATATACCTGCATACATACATACATACATACATACATACATAAATAAATACATGCATGAATGCATACATACATACATGCATACATAAATACATACACACACACACACATATACATGCATACATACATACTTACATACATACATACATACATATATATATATATATACATACATGCATGCATGCATACATACATACATACATACATACATGCATACATACATGCATACATACATACACACCACACACACACATATACATGCATATATACATACATACATGCATACATGCATACATACATACATACATACACACCACACACACATATACATGTATGCATACATACATACATACATGCATGCATACATACATACATACATACATACATACATACATACAAACATGCATACATACATACATGCACACACACATATATACATACATGCATACATACATACATGCACACACATATACATACATACATACATACATACATACATACATACATACATACATGGATACTATATGTTTCAGGTTCAGTCCCACTGCGTCACCTTCTAAATTTCAGGAAGGTCTTGCAAATTTTTATAGTCCCACATATCGCGGTCATTTGTAGCGTATGTATTAATGATTCGAACTTCAGCCATACTTTTGCTCCACACCATTTGATATGTATCCTATTTCTCCAAAGATCATGGGCATGAAGCTGAAAGAGTATCTTGGGTATTGGATGTACCCGTTGTACTCCTCATCAATAGTCAATAGATGTCCTCTTTCTCTTGTATTTCTCTAACAACATTCGTAGCCAAGAGGCAGCTGTACGTACGTGTATATGTATGTATGTATGTATGTATGTATGTATGTATGTATGTATGTATGCAGGTATGTATGTATGTATGTATGTATATACTCACACAATTTCAGTCTACTTATCCATGGTGCTACGCAGTGGGACTGAACCCGAAACATATAGCATCGATGCATGTATGCATGTATAGCTAAACAGACAGACAGACAGACAGCTAGCTAGATAGATAGATAGATATGTTTCTTTATTAGCCACACAGGGCTGCACACAGATAGAACAAATTACAAGGTAGAGCTTTTCTTTTGAAGGTATTAAAAAAAAAAAAAAAAAAAAAAGAAGGAAGGGGGAGGTTCGATCAAAAGGGATCGTAAAAGGAGAGAAAGAGGACAAAAATAAGGGGGGTTAAAAAAAAAAAAAAAAAAGGGGGGGAGAGGAAAAAAAAATGATCAATAGGGATCGTTATCACAGAAATGTCAATATGAAGTGTAAAGGGGAGGACAGGTGAGGTTTACCCGTGGAAAGAAAAGCCTGCGGAAAAGACCACGGTAACCTCGGTCAATGAAGTCACATTTTATATTTCTTTTTTTTTTTTTTTTTTTGCAAATAAGCAACTCTCTGTTTTCGATTTCTGGGTTCATAGGACTATGCTCAAGGTGGCTTCGTCATTCATACGTGCCATTCTGCTACATTCACCCATCTTTTTTTAAAACATTCGCTAGACAAAACTTGCCTCTCTACTCTCACTTTCCTTTTCAAGTGGTACTTGAAGAAGTTGATGAGAGATTGACCAGAGAGGAAAGTGTTTGTCTCCAATCCTTTCAGACGCGTCCACCAGATACATTCTTTCGCCATAGCCACAAGGATGATGAAAATAGCTCTTCCTTCCCGTTTGAAGGAAGGGGGCGTGACAATATTGACGATAGACTCAGCTGATAAACCGACTCGTCCCACACGTGACAGCAGTTGTTCGACATAAGCCCACAGGTCGGAAATTGTTGGACACTGAACGAGTGCGTGCAGAACGGTTTCGTCGCTCTGACCGCATCTCGGGCAGGTCGGCCCCGTGTTTCTCGAGCCGTGTCTGTAGAGCTTATCCCGAACGGGTAGCGCTTCTCGGTAGCACTGCCAGGCCAGGGATCTCTGGAAGTTGTCCATGGGCCCTGGCCCGAAAGTCGTCCCGAACAGGCGGGTCAGGTACTCCTCGTCGACGTCCAGGTTCGCCCCGAGCTCGTCGTCGTACCTCCCCTCCACTAAACCCCTATAGAATGCTTTGGTTGTGTTGAAGTCACTTAAGGTCGACCCAGGACGGCAGAGTTGCTTGAGAGCAACGCGACACTCGCGGTGCCATTCGCCCTTCCTCGGCCTCTTTTTGATCCACGACTGCAGTTCGGTCATGGAGACGAGCTGCGGGAAAGCGTGCCTCACAAACGGCGACCACACCTGTTCACCGTCGTCTACATAGAGCCAGAGATGTCGCAGTCTCAGCGCGTGTCTGCGCATCATCAACCACGGCATGCCCAGCCCTCCTTTTAACGGGTGTTGACAGCAAATGGATCGCCTGACCATCGGGACGCATCCTTTCCACAAGAAGCGAAAGAGGATGCGTTGTAGTTTGGTGATGGTAGGGTCGGGACAAGGTACGACGGTCAGGCGGTAGTAGATGACGGACGCGATGTACGTGTTCGCCACCTCCGCTCGACCTTTTAGGGACAGTTTCCTCTCGGCCCATTGCCGGGCGAGAGTGACCACCCTACTCGTTATCTCGTTCCAGTTCTTCTCCACTTGGAGGTCCGGACCAAACCAGACCCCGAGCAACTCAACCGGGCCGTCGGTCCAGCGTCCCACGACGGAGGCGCTGGTGGACGGTATGGCTTGCTTCTCCAGGTGCCTAGTCGCAAGCCCACTGACTTTTCCGGTTGATTTTCGCTCCTGTCACCGCTTCGTAGTTTTTCAGTGTCTCGCCGACCAGCTCGATGTGCTCGTGGCTAGACACTATGACGGTGACGTCGTCCGCGTATGCAGACACGCTCGTCCCGCATCCCAATTCTCGCGGGATGCCCCTTAGAGTCGCCAGCTTCCGCAGTAGTGGCTCAAGAGTCAATACGTATAGAAGCGCCGAGAGGGGGCATCCCTGACGGACCGAACGTGCAATGTCGAAAGGTCTCGATAGATGTCCATTTACGCGAATTACCGAACGGATGCCTCTGTATAAGGCAGCTATCCAGCCGCGGAAGACGGGACCGAAACCAGCCGCTCTCAGGACTGCCTCCAAGTATCGATGGTCTACCCTATCAAAGGCTTTTGATTGATCCAAGTTGATCAGGGCCCCACCCATGCCAGGTTCGTTAACTACCCTGTCTATGATGTAGCGCATCAGATGGAGGTTGTCATGGATGGTCCGGCCTGGCACGGCGCATGTTTGCGCCTTGTCGACCAGTTTCTCGATGACAAGCGCCAACCTCTTGGCTAGCACCTTGGCCAAAATTTTCAAGTCTGCATTAAGCAGAGTGATGGGCCTAAAGTTATCTATTACATTTCCCTTGTTTAGATCTTTTTTCAGCAGTGTTACGGCTCCTCGGCTCACAAAACCAGGAATGCTCCCGTTTTGCTGCCAGTTGCAGTACACCGCCGCCAAGAGATCTCCAAACAAGTCTGGCATACAATTGTAAAGCTCGTAGGGTAGACCATCCAAACCCGGTGATTTGTCCCTCGAGCATTCTGCCATCGCTTCCCGCACTTCCGCCGCCGTGATGGCACCTTCGCAGCACCCTGCCTTTCTTGTCGAGAGTCGTGGTAGGCTATGTAGGTAGGCACTGAAGTCCACCCTACGTTCTTGCCCTCCACTCGTTCCGAACAGTCGGGCAAAATGCTGTTGAAAGGCCTCACACATTTTACTTGGCTCGAGCAATTCGCGCCCCTGTTCATCTACCAGTGACCGAATGGTGGCTTTGTTGCCCTGTTGCGCCTCTGCCACCCGGGCCTCTCTCGCGGCTCCAACACCTTCGTTCCTTAGAGCACGCATCCTAGCTCTGACAGCACATCCTTCGTGTTTGGCGTTGAAGTGTTGGTCGAGGGCCAACCTCGCCGCCAAAACGTCGGATGCGATGCCGCTTCTAATTGCCTCTTCTAGCTTCTTAACTAGCTCACCCTCTACTCTATTTCTATCTATGGCTAGTGCTTTGCTGTACCTAATCGCTTCTGCTTTTACTGCTCTCTTGAGGGCAAACCACCATTTGTTGTTGATGATGGCTCCCGTCAAAGCCCTCTTTACTAGTGTGCTAATCCGGTCTCTGAAAACTTGTCTCGATGGAAAGACGCGTTTAGTTTCCAGTATCCGGGACCCTGCCTAAGTGTCTTACCTAAGTCTAGCGTACATGTCACAAGTTTGTGATCCGTGTAGCTGACTATGTGGAATTGTGGACATCCTATGCTATCTCTATCTACTGTCCTACACAGTATCCTATCTAGATACGATCTCGACGACCCGATGCGGTTGCTCCATGTCCACGTTGGCGCATTCGGGTGGTCTAGTCGAAACCTGTCAGACAGTTGAAAGCGTCTGAGCAGGTCTCTGAGGCATTTGCATCCCCGTCTATTCCTATCTCTACCCACGTAGTCTACATGCGTGTCCAAGGTAGCATTCCAATCCCCCACTAAGAGTAAAGGACGAGACGTTCCCAAGAAAACTTCTAGACGTTGAAAGAAATCCGCCCGACCTGTTAAGGGCGGTGCGTAAACTGATACGAGCCGAAAAGCGCATCCATTGCTGCCGTCGACATCCAGGACGACCAGTCTACCCTCCGGGTCTACGAATATTGTCCTTACATTGAGATCCAGACTCTTGTGAAAAAGTACCGCGGTGCCACTACCGCCCATTCTCGGCAGACAGGGGGAAAATAAATGTTGAACTGTCCGCCAAACATGGTCTTTAGGGCCCGCGGATTGTGGAGTCTGGTCTCGCTTATGGCTATGATTTCTAACTTATGTGACTTTATGTCATTTAAGAGGTACCCTTGTTTCCAAGGGGACCCCAAGCCACGCGCATTTACACAACCAATCTTGATCATAGTTCTAATGAATTAGAATACAGAGGGTTACTTACTGCTCGAAAGTTTTTGCTTTCTCCTCCGTTGGTTTGTCCTCGAGAAGATCCCAGTACAGTTTCTTTGTGAGATATTTTTGGCATTTACCAACCGCACTGGGGAAAATGCCTTTGAGTGTGTGGTGCAGACTTTTGGAGATGTGTATTATTTTGATGTGGTCTGGTGGTGTTGTGTATGGGTGGTTGTTTGTTTTTATGTCATCTTCTGTTATGTTTGTTTTTGATTGATGTATTCCATCAAATTTGTGTTTTTGGTGTCTATGGCTGTGAGCATGTTTGCTGTATATGTTTTTGTGGTGTTGGTGTGGCTGTTGTTTGCGTTGGGTTTTGAAATGTCTTCGGGAGATGTATTTCCCCTGCTTTGTTCGTGTTTGCATTTGGTTTGGTTGTGTTTCTGCTCTTTATTTTCCTTCTTTTTGTAGCTATTTGCCATTCCTCACTGGTTTCGTCTTCCGACGAAATTTCTGAGGAATCAGAAGGGGGTAGGGGTATGTTGTGGGCTTCTATGTATGTCTGTGTAAGTGGTTGTGTTGTTGTTTTCGTTGTTGTTGGTTGTTGAGTGTTTGTGTGTGTTGAGTGCGGTATAAGGGATGGGGGATCAGTTTGTGTGTGTTTTCTTTGTTTTTCTGTTCCTTTGGGTTTTGCTGTTGATGGTAGTGTTGGTATTTTTCCAGGTGTCGAGTGGTTTTTGGTTGATGACGGATTAGCTTGGTGTGCTTCTCTTGTCGTCTTCTGTGTTGATGGTGGTGTGGGTAGTAGAGCTTTTTTTCCGGAGTGCTTTGGTTGTGGTAGTGGTTGTTGTTGTTGCTCTTGGTGTGCAGTGGTTGGGCACGTCTTTTTCAAGTGTGTTTCGCTTCCACACAAATAGCAGCGTGGTCGCCTGCCCTCTACCACTATATAGAGTTTGTAGCCTCCTGGCAGTTCTATAGCGGTGGGTATCTTCTCTCTTGCTGCTTCATCCAATTGAAGCAGGAATTCGATTGATTTGCCCACATAGTCTTTCTCTCCTAGAACCGCGATTTCCAGGATGTTTGTCTCTGACATTGTCTCTGACATTTCAAAGCAGATGGCAGAGACCACCCATTGTGTTTCGACATCAAATGGTATGTTTTTTTATTTGGACTTTCGTGACCCTTTTGTTTAAATAGACTGGTATCATTACCAAGTCGTCCGAATGTAGCTCCAATGTGGAAAAACGTTTTGCTAAACTTTCGTTGAGGAAACGTACTTGGACTGTACCAAATTTGTTTCCCCAACTGATATATTCCTTGGAGTCCCATACAGGACGAAGGCATTTATCGATTTTTTCCTGCGGTGCATTTTCTGTTCTTCTTGTTTTTTTGTTTTTTACTTTATAATATTATTTTTTTTTTGCGTGTTTTCCACGATGTGTTGTGGAATATGAAGGTGCAATTTGTCTCCTTCTTTGGAGAAGAGTGCCTTTGTGCGGTTTATCTCAGATAGATAGATAGATAGATAGATAGATAGATAGATAGATAGATAGATAGATAGATAGATAGATAGATAGATAGATAGATAGGTAGGTAGATAGATAGATAGACAGACAGACTGACAGACAGACAGACAGACAGACAGACAGACAGACAGACAGACAGACAGACAGACGACAGACAGACAGACAGTTCGGCAAACAGACAGACAGACAGATAAAAACGTATATGATTTATTTTTCTTTTATGGATCAGCTTCCTTTATGCGTCAAGTTGAATGACAGCACAGAATTTACATTCATCCCTTTCCAAACAGAACGAAACAAGCTTATAAATTATTGTAATAAATAATAATTTATTAATTTTCATTTAAAATAATTCTAGTTTGAAACTTATATAGTTCATTCCTGTGCATATCTTGCCCCCAGCATATTTCAATCATTGTGTAAACGCGTATGTGCACAGATTTATTTTACAGGAAATACATACGCATGACTGTAGATTGATATGGATAGCTATTTAAAAACTTAGCTGTGTGTACGTATGCCTGTATGTGCGTGTGTAATTATACATACATGTAAGGCGGCGAGCTGGCAGAAACGTTAGCACCCAGGGCGAAATGCGTAGCCGTATTTCGTCTGCCGTTACGTTATGAGTTCAAATTCCGCCGAGGCCGACTTTGCCTTTCATCCTTTCGAGGTCGACAAATTAAGTACCAGTTCACTGGGGGTCGTAGGGTCGTATGTAATCGACTTAATCTGTTTGTCTGTCCTTGTTTGTCCCCTCTGTGTTTAGCCCCTTGTGGGTAGTAAAGAAATATATACATGTATGCATATGTGTATGTATGTATGCATCTGTGTGTATATATGCTTGTGTATATATATGTATGCATATGTGTATGTATTATGTATGTATGAATGTATGTATGTCAGTGTTCAGCTTTATTTCAAGATTTCTTGCCAATACAGAAAGGGCCGGTTTCTAACCTAGATTCAAGGTTCTTTCATTGGAATTTCAACATCAACAACAGGGTATTTTTGTATGTATGTATTATGCATGTACGTACGTATATATATATATATATATATATATATATTATATATAATATATATATATATATGTATGTATGTAGTATGTATGTATGTATGTATGTATGTATGTATGTATGTATGTATGTATGTATGTATGTGCAGATTTGTATGTTTTATGTATGTATTCTCATGCATATAGTTACATATCTAGACATGCTCATATATACTTAAATGATAAACTTCTGCAAAGTTTTACAGATTTTTACAGTTCCAGTGATGGATTGGATCTGTAGTCTTCGAATTAGCTTTCTCCTTTCTGGTTTTGAGAAGCCTAAAGATTGGTATTTAGGCATTGTGTTACATATCTCAGTGCCCTAATAATTTCAGATATAAACCTGAACTTGTAATCTGGATAGAGTAACTACAGATTCCTCAATAATTCAGCGGATGTGTTCTCTTTTTCACTGATCTTCCTTACACAAATCACTATATCAGGTCAGTTGTGCTTACATTTCATTGAGGTCTGTATTCCGTTTTATTATGAGTGCCTATGGTTTCTGTGTGTATATATGTATGAATGTGTGTATGTATGCATGCATGTATATATATATATATATATATATATACATATGTATGCATATGCGTGTATGTTCCATTTCGATTTTTAGCAATTTAATTTATATATATATACATATATATACATACATATATATATATATAATATATATATATATATATATATATATATATATATATATTATATATATATATATATATAGGATCTAGGATAATTCGCCGTACGACTATTCGCCATACGACAATTTATTGTACGGATATTTCACCGCAGACGTTTTGTAGCAAAGCATAAGAAGAGAAGGATAAAAACTAAAAATAATTGAAGGTCATACATTTTATTTTTAAAACTAAGCTAAAAGAACTAGAAAGGTCAAAAACCATGTAAGACCATTTCAATTGCATGCAAATACTGTGTTTTTTTTATTTTGATCTTAACCTCTGACAAAGCTTAATGCACGCTTATAAACATCTGTGTATCTTTTCTTGGTTGCCGTTTCTCTTCTAGCTGTTCATCGTTTACCATTTTAGAAAGAGATTCTTCATTTCTCAAGCCATTGATAAGTTTCCATAATTTTGGATGAGTATTTGTAACAGATGCTTGCAGTGCACTATGAAAAGCTTCTACTCTATTGTTGGTGTTATCCATCTGATTTAGGGTTCTTTTATACATGTTCCAAAACCGAGAGGAAAGAGGAAAAGTAGGAGGAATTCTACGTCTGTAAGCTCTCTTGCCTCTCTCCCCACCAATGTAATGCATTTCAAAATATTTCACAAGTTCTTGTGGCAAGTCATCGTCATCCACAAGTTCTATAAATGCATGGATGGTGTCTGGAGGCGGGATGAAAGCAAGCGCTATAAGGCACTTTACTTTTGTGCTAAAATCACAATCAGTTTGATATCACACCTTAAGCCCAATATCTGTCACTTTTCTGTAAGCATTTTTACAGAAATGGAAAAAAGCAGCCTGTTACATTTGCAGATGGAAAATTGTCAAAAAAAATTTAGAAAACTAACTTGTTCAAAATCAATCATTAAATTTTCAGGTCTTAGGGACTCCAGCAATTTTTTTACTTTTTGAAAATAAAAAAACCTATTGTATGTGTCAAGTGTCTTATTCGGAAGGAAACCGTAAATTCGTTGACATGTAGATTATATAACTGATAATAAATTTCAGGACAAACCTTAAATGTTCCATCGCATGCCCAATTCTTATGTATTTCTAGATCGTGCAACCCTGCAGTCGTACCAAAGATCAACATTATGTCTTCGTCTCTCCACCCTCACTATCGTAAAGTAAAAATCTTTCTCTGTTCTGTAGACACGTAAATTCTTCGGGAATTACATAGCCGATTCTTGATCTAAGTCTTTCGTTTTCTTCTCTCTGCACTTAGAGATTAATGAGAATGAGCCGATCTTTTGAACTTTCTCCGGCCGTTGAAGGTCCAACAGACTTATGGCACCGACGGCTGGTCGTTCAAACGTTCAAACATTTTTTTCAAGTAAATGCAATCCCTTTTGTTAAAATTCAGACAATGTGTGCATTGAGTAGTAAAGAGTTTTGTGCTCTGATATTCTTTCTACTTATTTATTTTCGAATGAATATATTTTCGTTTACTTACAAACTGGAATTTTGGGAACTAAGGCTTTTTTTTACAGCCACAATTTCCGTTTTTTATTTTATGTGAAATTATAAAACAAAAAAATTCAAGAGTTTTGGCTGGTGTTGCTAGCACGTGAAGAGACCTTCTGGACTTAACTTCAAGCGCTGGTTGAAAATCACCTAAACAAATTCTGGGGTCAATAAATTTGACTAAAAATACTTCAAGGCGATGCCCCAGAATGACCGCAGTCTAATGGTTTAACAAGTGGAGAGGAAAAATACGGAATATATCACAGAGGTGGATATGACCATGCTTTAACAAAATTCTGGGTGCCCCACCATAGCTGCAGTCTAATAACTGCAACAAGTAAAAAGGAAAAAAACAGTTCTGTGGTCGGTACGTTCAACTAAAAATTCCTCAAGGTGGTACCCCAGCATGGCCACAGTCTAATGACTGATACAAGTTAGAAGAGGAAAGAAACGAAAAACAACCGAAAAATATAACCGAGAAGGTTTTGTCCGCTTTCACACTTGAACTACGGAGGTTTTGTCCGAGGGATTTTTTTCCGCTTTCACATTTTAACTATTAGGTTTTGTCCGAGTGGGGTTTTGTCCTAGGTGAGGTTTGCCCTACACTCATCGGGTTATATTTAGCTTATCTTTGTGTTCACAATCTAGTAGTGAATTATTGTAGTATTTTCCTGCTATGTTGAAAATGTCTGGATTAAACGACAAATTATTGTTTCCAATTTCCACTTACTAAGAAGACACTCAGAATTACTTTCATATTATATATTTATCTATAGATATGTGTGTGTGTGGGTGTATTACATCTACTACGTTATTTATTAAGTGTTCAGCCAGATTTGCTTCTACTCTATTAGTACTGTGTATGCTAAAAAGCTATTTATCCACATTGAGTGGTCTCAGCTCCGATAGTTCGGACATAGGATTAGACTGTTGCAGTAAAGGATGTCAAGACAGTTCCTTCAGGCCGAGTCAACCGACAGGAGACCTAGAGGTCGACCGACAACGAGGTGGCTGGATAATATCCACAGTCTTAGCTGGTCACACTTAGGAATCCAACCGGAGATGTAATGATTGTTGTTTCTTCCCAGGATCAGTGAGCCGCGAAGATGGATGGACGGATATAAAAAGGCAAACACTGCCAGCTTAAGGGTTATTGCATAAAGCAACGGGCTACATTGATTAATAGCCATTCATTTTTCACTCCTTTTAATTACCTAATTTTGTGATTATGTCTCATACCCAAATATACGATACTAACCTATAAACCCAGATCTTTCAACATTATTTACATTATTTACATTATTTACATTCGACGGATATTTGTCCTCATCTTGTTTGTAATTAACACAACGTTTCGGCTGATATACCCTCCAGCCTTCTTCAGGTGTCTTGGGGAAATTTCGAACCTGGGTTCTCATTCATAAGGTATTTTTAGATGTTATTATTATTATTATTATTATTATTATTATTGTTATTGTTCAGGTCAGTGCTTGGAATCGAACTCGAAATCTTCTGGGTTAGTAGCCCGCACGCTTAACCACTATGCCATATGCCCGTACGCATATGGCGTAGTGGTTAAATATAGAATCCCAGATATTTGAGTGTAGCAGTCTTTCACCTTTAATTACATTTGTTTATCATTCTGGTACCTTTCACCTGTTTTACCACTTTCCAAGATTTGGATCGAAAAATTGATTCCAGTACTGCAGCTTTAAATTTTTTTTTAAGCTGGTACATATTCTATCCACCTCTATTGCCGAACCGCTACAGTTACTGGGACGTAAACAGACTAACACCGGTCAAGTGGTGAGAGAGGACACAGACACAAGGATACACACACGTACATATATACATACATATATATATATATATATGTATATATATATATACGTAGATACATATTTATATACATTCATATGCATGTATATATATATATATATATGTATATAAATATATACATACATATATATATATATAATATATATATATATATATATATATATATATATATATATATATATACATATATATATATATATATATGTGTGTATGTGTATATATATATATATAATATATATATATAAATGGAAGAAAAACGCAATAGAGGACATTAAAACATTCGGGCAGATAGACGATACAAAGACACAAATGTAATATTAAATATGTTTTAAAATGTAATGGGTTGTTTATGGAGTGCTCATAGAGAGCCAAGGTGAAAAAATGTAGAGAAGAGGAAATTGAAAACGTAAATTTTAGGAATTCAAGCAGATTCCCGAACGCATAAATGAAAACATAAAATGAAAGTTATTAAATATGTATTTATACATATCAACATAAATCATGAATGTAGAAGTATGAAGATTCTCCAAGGATATAAAAAATAAAACCAAATATACATAAAAATACAGAAGGAATATAAAAATATATAAAAATACATGTAAGGAGTCATGCATGGTAAATATAGGAGGTGCAAAACGAATGAGGGGTTGATAAATATAGGAATAAAAACGTCAGTTTTTAAAATGGCAAACCACCTAAATCGTCGAAAGATCACTTATACATATTAAAATATAAGATAGAAATTACGCTAGATATCAAGGTTTAAAAAAATATAAAATAGGATCCAGAAATTGGAGGATGTTCCATCTACGGCCGTTTCAGGGGTACATTACTGGTCATGGTTAAAAATTAACTACTCCATACATGCAATGTGTGCCCTTCATCAGGATGATGTCTTCCTAGGTAAATTTCATCATATTTAAAATATATCTATATGCGACGGGACACAGTTTTCGTCAACCAAACTACCAAATTCACTCACAGGACATTGTTCTTCTCAAGCTATGTACATACGCCTAAAAGTTCAAATCTAGATACAAATTTATCCCCCTAGCTATTAAAAAAATTAAGCATGAAACTTCTTACCCTCAAATATTTATCATCCCCTTGGAGACAGGAAGCGTTACTGACCGCATCGAAACACTGTGTGTATGAGTAGTGCGATGTATCCGTCTGTGCGGTGCCGTGTTTCAAATATGCCACACTGAAAAGAATCGGTAAATACACTGGAAAATTTCTTGTACGAAAAATTACGTGGTTTCTCAACAGCCTAATACCGATACACAGCTCAGACTGTCAGTACTAAATCCGTCGGCAAACGATTAAACTTGCTGTTTGTTTATCAATCTTCTTTAAATTTATGTTATTGTGTATACGTTTATACAAATATATTTAACACGTTCGTGTGCACCTGGACATAGAAAGATCTTCGCTGCCGAAATTGTCTCTGAAGAAACGGTTTTCTCATAGAAATGTGAGAGGGGAAAAAACGTCATTGAACCATTAATGGCACCATGGGACCGTAGAAGACGTGTTTCTGTGTCGTTATGCTTCATCGGCTACGGACACCAAGTCTGTCTTTCGAAACTAACTAAACCAATTATCGTTCCTAGAGAATAAATTTGCTGATGTACACAAAGGCGCAGGTGTAGTTGTGTGGTAAGAAGCTTGTTTTTGAACCACATGGTTCCGGGTTCAATCCCACTGTGTGATACCTTGGGCAAGTGTCTTCTACTATATTCTTCGGTCGCCCAAGTTCTTTTGAGTGGATTAGATGAATGGAAACTGAAAGAAGCCCATCGTATATGTGTGTGTGTGTGTGTCTGTTTGTGTGACGCCACCACTGCTTGACAACCTGAGCTTATGTTTAAGTTCCCATAACTTAGCGGTTTATAAAAAGATCCCGATAGAATCATTACAAGGCTTTACATAAAAAAATAAGTATGGGGTTGTCGATTCGTTCGACTAAAATTTTTCAAGGTGTTGCCCTAGCATGGGCGCAGTCGAATGACTGAAACAAGTAGAATATAAAATTTGGCAATCTCGAATTAACTAACAAGAGACGCTTTAAGCAGCGTGATTGAAAAACAGATGCGTACAATTATATTTCACACGTTCGTGTACACTAAGATGTGGAAAGACCTTCTCAGAAGAGACATTCTCGTCATGGAATTACACACCACTGGGCCATGAATGATATTATCGGACTGTAGAACACGCGTTTCTGCTTCGTCAGTCATGGACACGGAATCCATCGTCCAAAGCCCACAAAGGACTGCCGTCCTTAGAGTTAAATAGTAAATCTGTTGATGTGCGTAAAATTATGCCAAATTGGAATTGATTAACTAGACGCCTCAAGTTAATTACGTTCTGTAGTTACTTTTTCAACAACTGCTTTCCAATCAATATATTAACTATTCATTTGGTTTCAGCTCTAAATTATTTCATGGCTTCCTAAATATTTTCCCTCTGGCCAAAACCGCAAGATTTACATAAAAATTTCTTTACAAGTTCTTTTACTAATTTTCAACTTATATGAAAGTATGATATATGTAAACAAACTTTGCTTTTTTAGAAACGTTGAGGTGTATTGTCTTTCCCTTGGATAACATCGGTGGCGTGGAGAGGGGAGGCTGATAAGCGTGGGCAACTGCCGGTCTTCCATAAGCAATCGTGCCCCGACTTAAGCTTCGGAGAGCTTAACTTACTAGGTGTAATTCCATGGTCATTGACGACTTTTTATATTCTCTAAAATGGTTGGCGTTAGGAAGGATATCCAGCTGCACAGAAAATGTCAAACACATAAACAGTTCTTTGATTCACTGTCAAAGCGCCCAACCCATGCTAACATAGAAGACGGACGTAAAATGCTGATGATAATGATTTTATATCACGTGATAATATCACGTGACCGACCAGGCCATCAGATGTTGCTACTACACATCCCTGGTCACAATGCGCTTCACATTGTTTTAGCCTTCAATGACGCAACCCCGCTGGCTAAGCGAGCAGGCCAACAGAAGGAAGAGTCAGAGAAGGTTGTGGCGAAAGAGTACAGCAGGGCTCACCCCACCACCACCACCACCACCTGCAAGAATCACGTTGAGCTTTAGTTGTTTTCGCTCAATAAACACTCACAACGCCCGGTCTGGGAATCGAAACCGCGATCCTACGACCGCGAGTCCGCTGCCCTAACCGCTAGGCCATTGCGCCTCCACGATGATATATATATATATATGGGGGGGTGTATGTATATATACGATGGACGTTCAATAAGTAATGCCTCTGACCCACTTGCAGTTGTTTGATCTAGCTGAAATTTTGCATGTGCAATCATATATATCTCTATAGAGTAAGTGGCAAATTACAGCTCTGAATTAATTGTGGTTTCTGATTTACAGGTGTTTGAACCGAGTCAAGTGTGAAATGGAGCCTGTTGAGTGTCGAGCAGTGATCCGGTTTTTGTATTTGAAAGGACGCACACCACGGGAGACTTTTGATGAAATGAAAGTAACTTATGGTAATGATGCCCCATCATATGACCTTGTAAAACGCTGGCATCGTGAATTCAAACATGGTCGGAACTCTGTGGAAACAGCTCTCAGATCTGGTCGCCCCCTTCTGCCATTGATGAGGCATCTGTCCGTCAAGTTGAGGCTGCCATTTTGGAAGATCGACGCATAATTATTCGCCAAATAGTCCATGAGGTCAAGATTAGTACCGGGTCTGTGGAAACTATCATTCATGACCATCTGCATATGCAAAAGGTGTCTGCCAGATGGATTCCCAGGTTGCTCACGCCTTTCCAGAAGCAAGAACGCGTCGAGTGCTCGAGAGTGAATTTGGAGATGTGCCAAGAAGATGAGTCAAAATTTTTCAAAAGACTGATTACACAGGATGAAACCTGCGTCCATCACGATGATCCAGAGACCAAAGCCCAGTCAATGCAGTGGAAGCACCGTGACTCACTCCCTCCAAAGAAGGCAAGGGTGCAGCCCTCCGCTGGCAAGGTCATGCTCACAGTCTTCTGGGACCAGGACGGAGTAGTGATGACAGATTTCCTGGCAAAGGGTACCACAATTGCAGGAGCCTATTATGCTTCACTTTTGAGGAAATTAAGAGAAGTTATCAAAATCAAGAGGCGGGGCAAGATCAGCAAAGGCATCCTCCTCCTGCAGGACAACGCTCCGGTTCACAACTAGCTTGTCGCCAGATCAGAAGCACAGGCGTATGGCTATGAATTCCTCCCCATCCCCCCTACTCTCCTGACCTTGCACCCTCTGATTTTCACCTCTTCCCAATCATGAAGTTTTTTTTGAAAGGAAAGCGTTTCCCAGATGATGCAGCCTTGATTTCTGAAGTCACGTTGAGGTTGGAGGACCAAGCTGGGTTCTTCTACAAAAACGGTCTCCAGAGCCGCATCAAACGATGGGAGAAATGCATAACTTTGGGTGGTTTCTATGTAGAAAAAGACTAATAACTGTGCTAAGTTTCGTTGCTCTACTGCTTTGGGAAGTGGGTCAGGGGCATTACTTATTGAACGCCCCTCGTATATATATATATATAAATAAATGTGTGTGTATATATGTATATATAAATGTGTGTGTGTGTGCGTGTGTATCTATTTTCTAGCAACTGTACTCAGCATTGATAGAGCTTATATTTTGATGCCTAAATTGTAAAACTCACATGACGTCATCATATTTAGAATAATATATTACTTTTAATGGTATTAGCAATATCGATTCTGTCAGAATTCTTGTATCACTGAAATTGAAAAGGCGGATCAAATTAGACTTCATGAGAATCCATAAAAAAAAATTTGTCTTCTATAGAACCTAAAATATAAATTTACTTTTAATTTAATTTAAAACGATTCATATTTTATATTTTGGAGATAATTTTTTTTTTAAATGGTACAATAAATAATGTAGTAACATTATATTAAGGCTGCTTTTTTTCGATGGGGGGCGGGGGGGATCAGTACCTTATTTTTAATGCATTCTGAGTTCAGGCGTAGCTGTGTAGTAAGAAGCTTGCTTCCCAACAACATGGTTCCAGGTTCAGTCCCACTGCATGGCACCTTGGGCAAGTGTCTTCTACGATAACCTCGGGCCGACCAAAGGCTTGTGAGTGGATTTGGTAGACGGAAACTGAAAGAAGCCCGTCGTATATATATATATATATATATATATATGTGTGTGTGTGTGTGTGTGTGTGTGTGTGTGTGTGTGTGTGTGTGTGTGTGTGTGTGTGTGTGTGTGCGTGTGTGCGTGTGTGTGTGAAATAATTAAGATTCAGTATTACGTACTTAAGTTGAGGCACCAAATCAGTCTGGTATTATCCGCATAGCTCGAAGTGAGGTGAATAAAATCAAAATATGTAACAGGATATCAAGTATCTTTGCAATACGACCATTTCAAGCGGCTCCATTTAATTGAGCAATGTAAGCACTACATTAATTTAAATTCAGTGCCATCTTCAGTTGCAAGAAATATGGATTTTCAACAGACAAGATATGTTAATATAATTTTTCTCAAATATTTTATCAGAAATAGAGGATGAAATAATTTCATGCTGCCACTATTGTAGTAAGAATAAGTGGAGGTGCAATGGCCCAGTGGTTAGGGCAGCGGACTCGCGGTCATAGGATCGCGGTTTCGATTCCCAGACCGGACGTTGTGAGTGTTTATTGAGCGAAAACACCTAAAGCTCCACGAGGCTCCGGCAGGGGATGGTGGTGATCCCTGCTGTACTCTTTCACCACAACTTTCTCTCACTCTTACTTCCTGTTTCTGTTGTACCTGTATTTCAAAGGGCCGGCCTGGTCACTCTCTGTGTCACGCTGAATATCCCCGAGAACTACGTTAAGGGTGCACGTGTCTGTGGAGTGCTCAGCCACTTACACGTTAATTTCACGAGCAGGCTCTTCCGTTGATTCGGATCAACCGGAA
This sequence comes from Octopus sinensis, assembly GCF_006345805.1. Lineage (NCBI taxonomy): Eukaryota > Metazoa > Mollusca > Cephalopoda > Octopoda > Octopodidae > Octopus > Octopus sinensis. The sequence goes on from NC_043002.1 coordinate 10,974,640, forward strand.
CCCTCATCGTCGTAACCGACGGAGTGCTTCCAGTAAGAATAAGCTAAGAGAACAACTGCAATTTTGGAGTGGCATGGAACACAGTGGTGATGGGTGGGCCATAGGACTGTAATTCATTTCTATTTTCTTATATCTTCCTTCTTCTCATCAACAAAAGCTCTCTAAGGCTAGAATACTGCGTTTATTGAGAATAAAGAGCATTGTGAATTGACAGCTCGGAACTGGCTGCTGGTCATAAATATATATTACTAGATGTTTCCCCTATTCCTTAATTTCTTGCTGTTCCTTAATTTATTTCTGTCATAAGTATCCCTCACCACAAAAAAAAAAGCTTTAGAAAGAGTCAATTAGATAGAAGTAAATGTCCATAAAGAGGTAGAGTAGGAGTGACATTAACTCTTGGAAACTTAGGACGCTATGATGAGATCTAGGAAAACATTAAGGGCCCAGAAGGGAAAAAGCTTATAATCGAGGTGTAGTAAAAACAATTAGAAGTAGATAATTAGGCGCAGGAGTGGCTGTGTGGTAAGTAGCTTGTTTACCAACCACATGGTTCCGGGTTCAGTCTCACTGCGTGGCACCTTGGGCAAGTGTCTTCTACTATAGCCTCGGGCCAACCAAAGCCTTGTGAGTGGATTTGGTAGATGGAAACTGAAAGAAGCCCGTCGTATATATGTATATTTATATATATATATATTCGTGTGTGTGTTTGTGTGTCTGTGTTTGTCCCCCTAGCATTGCTTGACAACCGATGCTGGTGTGTTTATGTCCCCGTTACTTAGCGGTTCGGCAAAAGAGACCGATAGAATAAGTACTGGGCTTACAAAAAGAATAAGTCCCAGGGTCGAGTTGCTCAATTAAAGGCGGTGCTCCAGCATGGCCGCAGTCAAATGTCTGAAACAAGTAAAAAGAGTAAAAAGAGAGAGAGTATCAGAACCAGGTTAGATAAGACAGATCAGTTTAAAAATTAAAAAGATGATTATTATTATTATTATTATTATTATTATTATGTAGAATCAACCTAATGCTCCATCTTTACAGAACTATTAGGTGGTCACTACAAAGACCACTCAAACAATGATCACAACTTACTTACGGAATTTAATTGGTAAACTATAATTATTATCTGTTGATTGAAAGTAAGGGACCAGAAGCAGGATGATAAGATAAATGATTCAATAATATATAGACATAATTAAATATAAGTATACAAGATTTAGCAACTGTGAAAGGTGTGTACTGATAAAAGTAAATATAACAGCATATATGGCATATGTGGAGGCGCAATGGCCTAGTGGTTAGGGCAGCGGACTCGCGGTCGTAGGATCGCGGTTTCGATTCCCAGACCGGGCGTTGTGTGTGTTTATTGAGCGAAAACACCTAAAAGGCTCCACGAGGCTCCGGCAGGGGGTGGTGATCCCTGCTGTACTCTTTCACCACTCTTTCTCTCACTCTTTATTCTGTTGGCCTGCTCGCTTAGCCAGCGGGGTGGCGTCATTCGAAGGCTAAATCAATACGAACGCATTGTGACCAGCGATGTGTAGCAACATCTGATAATCTGGTCGGTCACGTGATCACGTGATATGGCATATACATGTCTGTCTGTTGCCCTTTTCAAGTCTAGCCAGGCTAATGGGCCCGGTTTCCCTGTTTCTGTGGCGTTTGTGCCACCCCCCCCCCCCTGCTGGACGAGACGCGAGTCCATCGCAGCGTTACCCAAGAAACAGGAAGAAAGAGAGAAAGTTGGGGCGAAAGAGTACAGCAGAGGTCGCCATCATCTCCTGCCGGAGCCTTGTGGAGCTTTAGGTGTTTTCGCTCAATAAACACACACAACGCCCGGTCTGGGAATCGAAATCGCGATCCTCCGACCACGAGTTTGTTGCCCTAATCACTGGACTATTGCGCCTCCACATGGCATATACATACATATACAAAGAAAAGGATTTATATATATATATTTTTTCTCTCTAGCTTCAGCTCAGAGCTGCGGCCATGCTGATTAACCGCCGTTTTGCTACACTGTTATTACTAAGAGCCTCCTCTAATATGTGGCACTTAGTAAAGAATGGGGTTTGATATAGCTACCCTCATTTGCACCTCTTGCCGTGAGGCCTCTCGACGGGAAGAGTTCCAGCTTTGATTAAAAAAAACCTACATCTACTTTGTGCAAGTTCCTCAGACTCTTTGGGAGAATATTAAAAAGCTGTGGGCCTTTGAAACCCACGCTGTTGCAGTAACTGGTCCTGAAGCGTGATGGCATTGCTGGGATTTTTGGCACTATGCAGTGTCATCCCGTTCTGGCATTGGTGTAGCTTTCAATGCCAAAATTTGGCACAATTCCTTCCTGCATCTTCCAGATATATATTACTGCATACCTCTCCCGTCTTCTCTCCAGGGAGTAGAGTCTTAGCTGTTTCAACCTTTCCCAGTTGCAAAGAGACGATCTTCTTTGTGAATCTTCTCTGGATTGCTTCAGGTTCCGCTGTTAATTTCACACTGGTAGGTGACCATAGCTGGGAGCAGTAATCCAAGCGGCTAGGGACAAATGTCCGCCAGAGGATCATCATGGTTTCTTTATCTCTTGTTCTGAATGTTCTTAGGATCCATCCAGCCAGTCGTCTGCACTTTGTCGCTATCCTGGTAATGTGCACTTGGAAAGAGATATCATCACTTAAGTCGATACCCAGGTCCCTCACTGACTTAGGCTCTGGGATTGAAATTCCCTGTGGACCGGTGTACCCTGTAAGTTTCATATTCAGTTTTGGATGCTGGTAGCACAGGGCTTGGAATTTTTCAGCACTAAACTGCATATTATTATCCTCAGCCCATCTGAGGATATAACGTGTGAATTTATCTGATAAATCAATACATACTGAAAACTGCTTAAGTAAGGATTTAAGCTTTAATTTCGACCACATTAGTAGAATGAATAAAACTGATAAACGGAAACCCTATCATGGCTACAGCTGGTTATATAATCGTACATATGTTTTGAAAATCACACCAATCATACATATTACAGAAAAGAACATTTCAAATAAGCTGGCGCTCGCGGCAACTCTTGTTTATAAAGTTACTTGCCAGATGCTTTTCTTTGGAGGTGAGTTTGTGAAATTTCCAATAATGGAAATCTAAGACAAACTGTTATCTGAGGATATATATATATATATATATATATATATATATATATATATATATATATATATATATATATATATATATATTATTAGTGAATTGAAGAAATGGAGTTGAACGAAGATTGAACAGAAATCCTTTTATTGCATTCTACACGTGTTTCGAAAGCCACAATTTACCAAATTCCGATTGAATAAGGAGACCATATTGTGTCTTTCTCTTCAGGAAGAAATAGGAAATCCGCTGGCGGAACAAAAACAGAACAGAAGCGCAGCAAAACAAATCGAACGAGGAGGCTCCTAAGAGCCCATGGCCAAACTGTTTATCAATGTTGAAATCGGGTGGTGGGCGCGTTGAAGATATTTACAGGTCAGGCAGCGGTCAATCCGGTGGCTGAGAGCATGGGGTGCGTAGATGCTCTTTGTGATCGAGACTAAAGTTATATATATATATATAAAGAATATGGTATAATTATATGGTGTAATTATAAGTAATTGAAAAATATCAATTTAAGAACTATATTGAGCCACAACTGACGATGCATACGTGCGGAGTGAAGATGTAACATACTCTGCGACTCATAGAATGTTATACCAGTATATGTAAAGGTAAATAGGAATGCAAAATATTAAAAAAAATCAATACTATATAAAAATGTAACAATAGACGAAAAAAAATTAAACATAACGGATAAGAAATTAATAAGGAAAATATACAAAGATAAGAAATCAAAATGATAAGAATTAATAGAAAATTAATAAGAAATATATGTTAAGACAGGAGATTGAAATTAAAAGCAGAAAAAAATAAACTAAAAAGATAATAGGAGTGCAAATAATGAGGACACTTCAATCAGATTATGGCTTAGATATATTAAGATGCGGATATCATTGGATATGGCTTTATAAATTATAATATTATAGGTGCTAGTATATGTATGATTGTATAGTTTTTGTATGTTTATATATGTATGTATGCGTGTATAGTTCTTATATGTATATATTTGTGTGTATGTGTGTGTATGTGTGTGTGTGTGTGTGTGTGTGTGTGTGTCTGTGTGTGTGTCTATATTTGTACCCTCGCCATCGCTTGACAGCTGATGCTGGTGCGTTTATGTCCCCGTAACCTAGCGGTTCGGCAAAAGAGACTGATAGAATACGTACAAGGCTTAGGCTTACAAAGAATAAGTCCCTGGGGTCGGTGGTTTTATTTTAGACTGACATTCTTTAGGGTGGTGCTCCAGCATAGACGCAGTCAAATGACTGAAACAAGTAAAAAGAATAAAGAAAAAAAGAATACTTTTACTGGCCACCTCTTTGATGGGGAGGAGCAGAGCGTTTGTTGCCCGGGTAACAATATCGGACGGCATAACAAGCCATTTAGCTGAATCAATATGAAGGACGGATCCTGCCAAAGCGAACTAAACGCTATACCAGGTATACACATACAAAAAGGCGGCGAGCTGGCAGAAACGTTAGCACGCCGGGCGAAATGCTTAGCGGTATTTCGTCTGCCGTTACGTTGTGAGTTCAAATTCCGCCGAGGTCGACTTTGCCCTTCATCCTTTAGGGGTCGATAAATTAAGTACCAGTTACGCACTGGGGTCGATGTAATCGACTTAATACCTATGTCTGTCCTTGTTTGTCCCCTCTGTGTTTAGCCCCTTGTGGGTAATAAAGAAATAGGTATACACATACAAATGTGCATGTGACCACACATCAGAAAGGTGTGCAAGTGGTATAATAAACGAACACTCTCGATAGATTTCGAGGAGATTATTTGTTAAATTAACGGCTTGTCTTAGACTTCCATTATTGGAAATTTCACAGACTCACCTCCAAAGAAAAACATTTGGCAAGTAACTTTATAAACAAGCGTTGCCGCGAGCGCCAGCTTATTTGAAATGTTTTTTTTATGTAGTATGTAGGATTGGTGTGATTTTCAAAACATATGTACGATTATATAACCAGCTGTAGCCATGATAGGGTTTCCTTTTATCAGTTTTATTCATTTTACTAATTTGGTCGAAATTAAAGCTCGAATCATTACTTAAGCAGTTTTCAGTATGTCAGATAAATTCACCTGTTTCTTTTTTCTTTTCTGTAAATTCTTTTCAAAGTTTTTTTCTTTTTAAATCAAAACTAAAAATGTTTTTATCGTAGTGTTTTATATAACTTTATTCTTTCTTTATAACTTTTTTATCGTTTTTGGAATTGGAATACATATTACCTCCTTTAAGACATATAACGATGGCGTGCCAAGTGAAAAATAAACAAAAACAAATGACAACCCGATATTTATAAAGATATCTCTGTATTCTTACACAGCATTCATCTATACACAAGTTCCCTTTATCCTTTATATAACCACATATCTTCACAATAATACTCTAAATTACGTATTCTAT
>NC_043002.1:10987681-11030181 GCF_006345805.1 Octopus sinensis
ATCCAAGGAATTGACATTTTTACCATTAAGACTATTCTGCAGAGACCTGAATAAGTGGAAATCCAGAGGAACAATATCTGGTGAATATGGAGGGTGGAGTATCACATCCAAGCCGAGCTGCAGCAATTTTTGTCTGTTTCCCAAGGCATCAAGTGCTGAAAATGAACATGCTTATCTTAAACTGTGCTCTAAATGGAGGTGTAGTCAAATCCTATTTTATGGACTCAACCATGTTCTAAAATAAGTCGAAAGGTAAGCTACTATAAATCGGCATGAACTTTCCGGACAACCCAATATTTCATTTGATGTGTTGCTGCAGTCTATTCTGCTGTGAATGAGTAACCCTGTGGTGGACTGGTGTGCCGTTCAGGGAGTGTGCTGTGTTCAGTAGGGAGTGTTGTTACGCGATGGAAACTGAGTAACCAACCCTGTGACTCCCTAGCAATCGAGGTAATACTTACTTACTTTACTTCTATTTAGTTTCGCTCGTCCCACTTACCTCTTCGCTTCTCTTTATCCTTGCTGTGTCTCACCTCGCACCCTCCATCCTGAACATTTCGCGCCGTCCTTCCTTCTCAGATCCGTAATCCACAGCAGCAACACCGACCAAGGAATAATGGATTCAAATTCTGGTACAAGGCTAGCGATTTCGGAAGAAGGGTAAGTCGATTACATCGACCCCAGTGCGTAACTGGTACTTATTTTATCGAGTTCAGAAAGGATGAAAGGTAAAGTCGACCTCGGCGGAATTTGAAGTCAAAATGTAAATGCCGCTTAGCATTTTTCCCGGTGTACTAACGATTCTTTCAGCTCGCTGCCTTTCGATTGAGGATTAATGCGATCGATACATATCTAGAGATATCAATATTACAGACGGTCAGCTCCATACTCCCACTGCATTCTATATTTTCCTAATTTTAATAACTAGATTTCCGTTTCTAACCTCGCTTATGGTCATGAATGTTGGGTTATGATCGAAAGAGTACGCTCGCAAATACAAGGGTCTGAAATGGGGTCCCTTCAAAGGGTCGCTTCCATATCGTATACGTGTCTAAGACTACAACACTGCCCCTGAACGGGACGTCAGTCCAACCCATAGTTCTTTATGGACTGGAACAGCACAAAATGAAGTGTTTTGCTCAAGAACATAACTCACCGCCAGTTTCGGGATTAGAAACAACAATCTTGATAGCAACATCCAATCACTAAGACGCGTGCCTTTTAACCTTCTAGTAGGTCAATAAAGTAAGTACTAATGAACAATTTCCAATAGGAACACTTGTACTAAGGGAAATTAGTTTTCTTTGACTGAAGAAATTAGCTGATCTTAAGATTGAAATGCATTCTGTGTATACAAAACCCACAACGGGTCTTTGATTCTCTGTGGGAACTCTTTCCTTTCATTTATGGCACTAATATCCCTAAAATAAACATGGGTATCATTCGCCTTGTTTCTACTCCTTTACAAATAACATGTTTCGAATTTATTTTTAACTGTCACACAATTTCGAAGTTCAAATTATTATTTAGAAAATGGTAGTATTGACAGTTACTTTCACCACATCAGTTGCCAGCCTCCAGCTAGCCATCCACTGTCGCTCCCACTATGACCTCTGCAGCCACTGACAATACCAGAGGTTCTCAGCCATTTTTGATCTATGGAGCCCTTTGATTACCATTTTATTCTGAGCAACCCTCATAACCATTAGATGTTTAAAAACTAGTTTTATAAAATCTCTTTCAAAAATACTTATTTTGTTTTTCACACATTAACTTGGATAGGTTGTATTATGTAAAATGTAACATGTTAGAGAAAGAAACCTGGTTGTTTCTTGCAATATATACCAATACATACATCTAAAGCAAAGTTTTTCTGGGCCCTTAAAATGCTTTGTGGATCCCCACTTTACTATTTTGTTATTTGAACCCCCAAAAATCTTACATCGATCCTCGGAGAACCTTTGGACTTCACCATTTGAGGAATAGCTGCTGCTACTAAATTCGCCCAATGCTACCATCGCCATTGACACCGTCACTACAAGGTTACTCACGCAACTGCGATCAACATGGCCGGTATTGTATTGACTCACTACGGCGGCGAGCTGGTAGAAACGTTAACGCGCCGAGCGAAATGCTTATTGGTCTGTCGTTACGTTCTGAGTTCAAATTCCACCGAGGTCGACTTTGCCTTGCATCCTTTCGGGGACGATAAGTAAAGTACCAGTTTCGCACTGGGGTCGATGTAATCGACTTAATCCCTTTGTCTGTCCTTGTTTGTCCCCTCTATGTTTAGCCCCTTGTGGGTAGTAAAGAAATATATTGTACAGACTCACACGGTTTTTTAAAATTCAGTCCGATACTGGGGATGGGCCATTGTGCCTAAAATTAATGAAGGTTACTAAACATTTCTTTTTTGCTTTTTAAGACAGCCTCTGTACTTTGTCATTTTAATATATTATTACGAAGTTCAAATCCACCTCATGCAATGATACGATATTTGGCCCTTGATACTGAGTTACAGAGTAGACGAGTTTATCTGCTAAAAGATATCTTTAATACTTAAAGATATCTCTAATACCGTATTTACGCATTGTATGTAGTGTAATCATTTTATGCAATAATTTCGGAAAATGATGACCGCAAGATTATAAAAATAGCAACTGCAATACATACAAATAGTATTTTTTAAAAAAACCATGATAGCTGGGAGATATGTGTCAGAGGAACTAATTCCTGCATTACTGAAGAAAGAAGACAGGGGTGCGGTGGGAGTATACAACTCAAATAGAATTTAGATAAGAAACGTATTTATCTTATTTATATAGCAAAAAAACAACAAAAATTCAGAAAGAAATTATTCCTGAACTTTAGTGAGAAACTTAACTTTGCACATTTTTTTTCACAAGGCTTCAATATTTTTTGAGTTGCAATTCGTAAATTGTTTCCAAGATTATTATCTGTTAATATAGTTCTTGATTTTAACTTTAACATTTCCATTCGGGAATAAAGTTGTTCATATTTATAAGGCCTCTACGACGGTGGAGTTTACGGTTTCAGGAGGACGATTGGGATCACCTGGATGAGAAAGGCGCAGACCAGAGAGGAGTGGACTGCGTGCTGTGACCAGCGGTGTCAAATGGACGCCCGACGGACTGGTCGGTCAAGGTGATCAAGGTGACATTTATAAGTGCTGCTAAATATAGTGACATATTATGTTCGAATGAATCAGCACAGTTTTGGTCTTTAGGGAAAGTCCAATAAAACTATGACAGAGACCCATTCACCTTAAAAGGTTTGCCAAGGCATTTCACCACTCCGAAGTTCTATTATTTCCATTGACAGTTCCTTCGTGGGGAATTAAATGGGTGAAAATCGCCCGCGTTGAAATCATTCAATCAGCTGCTCCGTTCTTTTGACAAATACTTTAATTCATTATCATAAATAATGTATTCAGGTGTCTCGAGTGAATGAAGGCATTATTTATGCTGATGTTGGAAAGTGGTAAATGGAATATATCACCACTTCTGAACTGATTCTCTCTCAAATTTGAAGTTTCATTTTAGAAGTTTTGATATGAGAACATATTTCTTAAATTAACTGGAGAATTCTCTTCGACAGCATTGAAATAATACTGTATTTAAACAGATGGTAATATCAGTTATTATCTGACTTTCAGTAAGGAGATGTGATGATACACCAGACAAAGTGCTTAACAGCCTTTTCCCCGGCTCTTTACGTTGCAAGTTTAATTTTCGCCGAGGTCGCTTTTTCCTTTCCAGTTGAACACTGGGATTCATGCAACTGACCCCTCTCTTTCTCCGAAATTTCAGGCCCTATCCTCGATAGCATAAAGGGTTATTCTGCATTTCAGTGAATAATTTATTGTTCATTTCCGACTAATTTATCGTTCATTTTAAGGCGGCAAGTTGGCAGAAACGTTAGCACGCCAGGCGAAATGCTTAGCCGTATTTCGTCTGCCGTGCCGTTCTGAGTTCAAATTCCGCCGAGGTCGTCTTTGCTTTTATCCTTTCGGGGTCGATAAATTAAGTACCAGTTACGCACTGGGGTCGATGTAATCGACTTAATCCATCTGTCTGTCCTTGTTTGTTCCCTCTGTGTTTAGCCCCTTGTGGGTAGTAAAGAAATATATTGTTCATTTCCGAAAATGCATCAACTTTCTCAGAGACTATAAAATGTTCTCATATCTTTCTCCAACCGTAACCAACATGTAGTGTGATAGTATACCCATCATCAAACACAGATTTAGGTTTCCAGCAAAACTATTTCTAAACTGGTCATGGTTAAGTGCTTGCAATCTTTTGAAATTGATACTTGCATTAACAATGACATGTAAGATATTTTTCGATATTTCTTGAGTTTTTTTTTTTTTTCAGATTTTGCACATGAAAACTTCTGAGTGAACTTTGCCATGTAGTATGAAAAGTTATTGCATGTCGAATTTAGATAAACTAATTTTGATTGTAATTTAGCAAGAGACCTATCTTAATCATTGCTGTTTTGGTAATATCTGTAGATACACTGACATGCTTTTCTAAGAAGAGATTAAACGTTTTATTATTGTGTTTTGCTTGCACCTCCACAGATGTTTCCTCTAACGATATCTTTCGTTGTTTGATTACGAAATATTTCTTCTTGTAACATTAAAGGCCTTATCAACATCATGTATAAAATTGCAAGTTCAGCTGTATCAGATATATCAGTACTTTTATCGATAACCAGTAAAAATAAACGGAATTCTAATGAATTTTCTTCTCATAAAACTTTGATATCACTTGCAATTTTTTTAACAGATATTTATTGTTGTTATGTTTAGAGATAAGCTAATCTTTTCAAACATTTTTAACTACTCCGAGCACGAAATTTTAAAAACTAACAGAAAGCATTCGTTCACAAATTTATTGTCAGAATAATAATATTGTCACGAATTTATTGTCAGAATAGTTAACAACTTATTTGCTAAAACATAACTTACGAGTTACTTTCTCTGAGTGCGTTTTTTTTTTCCAGAAAAGAATGTATTTAGGTGGCCAATCACGGATCTTTCATGTTCCAATTTTAAGCTTTCTATATACAGGGGGATTGAAAAGTAACTCCCTATTTTAAAATACTTATAATTTATTAACTATAATTTTTAGAAAAAATGAATATGTAAAGAAAGTGTATAGCATGGAATTTTATATAATATTTTATATATAATTTGATATAGGCATCAGCATTCACCACCAGCTTCTGAAGCCGCCTGGGAACCACATCAACTGATTTCATCAGGAAGTCTTGTGGAGTGAAAGACATAACTTCTCGTATTCACCCTTAAAGTTCTTCCAAAGTCATTGGTTTGGTAGAGAAGACTTTCTCCTTTAACCAACCCCAAAGAAAACAGTCGCAGGGTGTTAAATCAGGGCTTCTGGCCAGCCAGTCATGTGGACCTCGATAAATTGGAGGGACGACCATTTCAAGTATCAGTTACAAATCCTGTATTCATGAACTTTGCATGGCAATTCTTGACTATCTTTGCATCAACTTGAGCATGTCTTCCTCTAATGGTCCTCCACCATCTTTGCACTTGAACAACTGATCTCCAAACTTCGTAATGTGCAGCTAGCTGGGTACACTCCTGCACAGTAAGACATCCAGCTGTATTTGTAGGGCTTCTAAATTTCAAACAAAATAATCAATCTGAAAAAAAAAACAATATGGAATCAATTCCTATACATTAAAGAACATACACAACAAATTTGAGAAAACAATTATAGTTAATAAATAAATTATAAGCATTTTAAAATAGGGAGTTACTTTCCAATCACCCTGTATATTCTAAATTTTGCCTTCTTGTATTTAAGTTGCAAGACTCTGATGTAGTATCTTGGAAGGGTTATTTAGCCCATAATAAACAAGGGCGCTGGTTCTGTTTTACTCTTTTTTTTTTATCACTCGTCAATTGGTCACAGGACATGTCATCGTAGAGGGCGCGAATGGCGACGAGGATACCGATAAACGATCGACCTAGTCAAACATAGTTAATTGGTAAAAACCTTAATTAGTTGACGAATAATACAGGTGTGAATTAGAACCAGTACCTGTGGTTTTTTTTTTGTTAGCTCAGTCATTCGACTAGTTTAAAATAGCAGCCAACGATCCCTCAAGTCATATCCAACTTTCTTTAACCCTTTAGTATTTAAACTGGCCATATCCGGCCAAAATATTTAATCTGTTTTATGTTCAAACTGACCAGATCCAGGCTCTCACACCTACCCTACAATGTGATTCTATATTAAGTAATTGCACCATCAAGATCTTGAAGATATGAGATAATGCATGATTAATTCAAATCAATGGGAATCAATAAGCATTATGTTTGATTGAATAATCTGAACACTAAAGGGTTAAAAGAAATGATACAATGGACAGTGATTGATTTGAAGGATAAGTAACATCATAGTCAATGATGTTTTCGTGCATTTGTAGAGAACAATGCTCCGTAAGATTTTTTTCCATTTTACTCTTTTACTTGTTTCAGTCATTTGTAACTGGTACTTATTTAATCGACCCCGAAAGGATGAAAGGCAAAGTCGACCTCGGTGTAATTCGAACTCAGAACGTAGCGGCAGACGAAATACCGCTAAGCATTTCGCCCGGTGTGCTAACGTTTCTGTCAGCTCACCACAGTCACTATACTCGACGTTTCCCCTTCACAAATGTTCGGCCGTGGGAAAATATAAGCGGGAGTTCCAGGCAACTAGTGATGCACTGAGTTAGAGAAATGAAAACCAGTTCATAGGTTTCGTAAAGTTTTAAAAGTTCCTAAATCGATAAGAGAGTTTCTCAGTTCAAGAATTTCTGAAGTCTATTTTTGAAGAGGAGTTATGAGCTCGAAACATTACGACTCCTCTTGTCTCGCATGTCGCACAAAATAAGCGATGCTTTTCTCAAATCTAAGTGAACTGCACTGTTGAAAGTCGTATTTCATTGCCTGCAAAATACTGTAATAGTGCTACTGGTAATGGGAATGCGAACCGTTCATTCGCCGGTCAGTAAGCCAGTATGCTATCACTCTAAATGTACCTATTTTCTTATATATATATAAATGAAATCGTTATATAAACATCTGAGTTGAAGCCATGATGTAAACAACTAGCTGCACTTGATGAACGGCGAGACAGCTTGAGCTCAACAATGACTTCTCTGAAATAGAGCCAATGGTAGCTTCGATATGAAACTATAGAGAGCAATAAATAGAAAGGGCGAGTGTGTGTATGGGAGAATGTGTGTGTGTATGTGTGAGTATATTTCCTGAGTAATAATAGTAGCAATCATTCAACCGTACACTCGGAGGTAGAGCTTCATTTTAAATATATAAGGAGAGAAAAAAGTAATAGAAAGGACTTCATCATCTTTGGTATTTTGGGAAGCAATCATTAAAGATTTTATCGATACATAACTTTGCATAATCGATGTTCTTAGTGGTAATTTTTGAGAGGGGAAAGTAAAAAAAAATGAAGGTAACGTTATAAGAAAATTGATTTTTCTCTCTGTCTATTAACAGATACTTGAGACAAACACTGCTATTTTAGAGTTGTCACTCTGCCAAGTCTATGTCGAGAAGCCTTTTGTTTAAACAGATCTCTATTTTCAATGAACTAGAGAATACAGAATCTGCAACATGCAAAATTAATGTGAATGAAATCGTCAAATCACAAGAACATTATTCCTTTTATTTAAATCATTTTATCTTTGGTTACTTATTTGCGGCTCAAATATACGTGTAATTAGCATAAAACTATGCAGATTAGCGCAATGTAAAGAAGTTGAATATATATTTACTGGGATAGTAACAACAATTGGCAGACTGTATTGACAAGAATCGGATTGGAAATAAAAGACAAGTTTGTGCATGCTGTCGTTGTTTAGAGCCAAATCAACCCCGACAGAGCAGATGTAAGATGGCCAAAGTCATTCTAATTATAAAGAACGAAGCATTTTCTCAGGCATTGCGTATTTACGGCTATATTATTCAGTGCGGCCTAAGGCGGCAAGCTGGCAGAGACGTTAACTCGCCGGGCGAAAAGCTTAGCAGTATTTCGGCTGCCGTTACGTTGTGAGTTCAAATTCCGCCGAGGTCGAATTTGCCTTTCATCCTTTCGGGGTCGATAAATTAAGTACCAGTTACGCACTGGGGTCGATGGAATCGACTTAATACCTATGTCTGTCCTTGTTTGTCCCATCTATGTTTAGCCCCTTGTGGGTAATAAAGAAATAGGTATTTCGTCTGCCTCTGCGTTCTGAGTTCAAATTCCGCCGAGGTCGACTTTGCCTTTCATCCTTCCGGGGTCGATAAATTAAGTACCAGTTACGCACTGGGGTCGATGTAATCGACTTAATCCGTTTGTCTGTCCTTGTTTGTCCTCTCTGTGTTTAGCCCCTTGTGGGCAATAAAGAAATAGGTATTTCGTCTGTCTGTTACTGAAAATTTATTGTTGGAGTGTGTTCGCAAGTTTCTGTTAATTGTTATATCTCTTGTTGTGCCCATTGTTGGACTTATTGTTTAAAAATTGTATTATAGTTTTCTTTCAAAAGCTATCTGTAGTTTTCCCCTGTGGGGGGAAACATCAATTGCCGGCAAGTTGCCGAAAAGTTTGTCTTCGTCGGATGATGAATCATCGACTGAGTGGGAAGCAAGGAAAATAGAAAGTTTAATTTTTGATGACGTTTCTGATGTGACGGGAAGTGAATTCCCTGCTTTACCAAAAGTTACGAATGCCAAAATAAATATAGAAGCAAAGACCATCCAAAACGAAGAAAGAAAAAGTTTTGCGTCAGCAGTTGGTAGTGGAACGCGACAGCTTTCAACTGACAAAAAAGAATTACTAAAATACAAGGAAACGATAACAGAACGAAATGGAGTAGTAAAAGTGGAAATACCAGAAGAAGAATTAACGGAGGAAAAAAGGAAAAATTATTATTTTTAAGACATTCTGCTTAAAAGCTCGAAAAATTGATATGTGAGCAAAAAATTTTGGAGCCATCGTGGTGACGTTCAAGAACGCAGAAACGGCGCAAAAACACTCGGTAAAGTCGGAATACACAATGTTAATCCCAATTTACGTGGGAATGAGAACATCTAAGGTTAGAATACCAAGAATTCCACCCTGAGTAAACCCCATGTGCTTGATGGCATCAGTCTTGTCAAACAGAAAAGATAATATTAACGTCCTGCAGAGAATACATATTGGACTGGTCAAAAGCTCAACCTCAAACTGCAGGTTGACCAAAACTAGAACAGCTCCCAGAAATCGTAGAAGTAGGGGAGGACGTTCTAGATATTTTTGTTGAAGGGCGTAAGCCCCGATGTTTCCAGTGTGGCCAACTGGGTCACATTAAAAATATTGTAAAGAAGGTGAAGAAGAATCAGACGGTGTGGAGGAAGAAAGAGAGGGAGAAACTGAAGGAAAAATAAACAAAAGGAAAATGGAAGGCTCGAACCAGAAAAAGCAGAGCGAGCCGAGACCCCCCAAAAAACCCAGCCTAGAGAGAGAGACCGAGGATGGCGGAGAGGGTGACGAACAGAGGAATATATTTCTTTATTGCCCACAAGGGGCTAAACATAGAGGGGACAAACAAGGACAGACAAAGGTATTAGGTCGATTACATCGACCTCAGTGCGTAACTGGTTCTTTATTTGTCGACCCCGAAAGGATGAAAGGTAAAGTCGACCTCGGCGGAATTTGAACTCAGAATGTAACGGCAGACGAAATACTGCTAAGCATTTCGCCCAGCGTGCTAACGTTTCTGCCAGCTCGCCGTCCTATTCGCATCCATATATATTAACAGTTTAAATCTTAATTACCTAAAAAAAGAAACCCTCATGCTATGTTAATTTAGTTAATTGCAAGATAGAAATTTAAATGTAATAAAATGTTTTAAAAGAAAATGTAAAGTGCCTACGTGATAACTGTAAACCTACTTTTTGGCCACCCTGTATACCTACGGATGCAATGGGAGACATACCGGCACTTGCATGGTTGGATAACCTGTCCCACATCATTCTCTAAATACATATTTCTTTACTACCCACAAGGGGCTAAACACAGAGAGACCAAACACGGACATACAAACGGATTAAGTCGATTATATCGACTCCAGTGCGTAACTGGCACTTAATTTATCGACCTCGAAAGGATGAAAGGCAAAGTCGACCTCGTCGGAATTTAAACTCAGAACGTAGCGGCAGACGTAATACTGCTAAGCATTTCGTCTGTCTGTTACTGAAAATTTATTGTTTGAGTGTGTTCGTAAGTTTCTGTTAATTGTTATATCTCTTGTTGTGCCTATTGTTGGACTTATTGTTTAAAAATTGTATTATAGTTTTCTTTCGAAAGCTATCTGTGGTTTTCCCCTGTGGGGGGAAACATCAATTGCCGGCAAGATGCCGAAAAGTGGGTCTTCGTCGGGTGATGAATCATCGACTGAGTGGGAAGCACGAGCGCCTTACATCATTCTCTGAATACCACTACATTTAATTAGCTCTGTTGTAAAGCTCATGGCCTTTGAAGCTATTTTGGAAAAAAAAAACAATTAGTAACAACCACTACTGCTCCATGCAATGGACTTGAACCATTGCTTCTTCTCACTCTCCTAGTTTACTGATATTTTATAATAGGTCCACTAATTCCAAGCAGTCGACGGAGTTTCTCTTTTTAGTAAATACACTACAGATGCACACGTTTTTATATCTGGTAAGCACGTGCTTTACTATACGTCACTAAGGAGGTCTTAATAACAGCGACTTATGCCGTTGGTCGTCACTGTACTCACTAAACATCAAACCCAGAGTACATTGCATATCTCCATTCAAGTTTTAGTCAAATTAAAGGGATCTTTTCGGTTTGACCGACAGTTTTTTAAAATAATTTCCACGTAACTAAACACTTTTAAACTTTGTATACTAGTAGAATGTGTTTATAAAACATCTTTTTCTCTTGGCTTTATTGAGAAAATTCTATGGTTTGTAAGATATTTGTTGTTTTTTTTTCTTCAATCTCTGCAATTTCAACCAATCAATGATGTCTATTGAGGTGAAAACATTCTGTGCCGTATGAATATGTTCCTCGTTTAAAAAACAGATTGGGTTTATTTACATTTCTGAAGAAAAAACAAGATATTCCTCCCCCCACCCCTAACCCTAACCCTAAAACAGATTGAAATGCAATAGATCGATACTAGGGTCATAATTATGGGTGACAATTTCATATGACACCGCTAGAAAAAACTGCCGTTCAAACCGAAAAGATCCAATTAAACTTCTCTCTCTCTCTCTCTCTCTCTCTCTCTCTCTCTCTCTCTCTCTCTCTCTCTCTCTCTCTCTCTCTCTCTCTCTCTCTCTCTCCCTCACACACACACACACACACACTTATTCTTATTAACAAGAAATATCGTTAACGCTAATGATGTATATTCTCGTTTCAGGCGTAAATTGAATTGATTAAAATTTTTTGGCTTATTAGATAAGTTAATAAACAATTACTTTGACTTTCGACTTCCAGTACAGTTTGTCTAATTTTACCAACCGTTGAATAACGATCAAACCGAAGACTGAAGACCTATACAAGCACAAATTCTTTTCTACTCTGGGCACAAGGCCCGAAATTTTGAGGGAGGAGGCCAGTCGATTAATAACTGGCACTTAATTTATCGACCACTCAAAGGATGAAAGATGAAGTCGACCTCGGTGGAATTTGAACTCAGAACGTAACGACAGACGAAATACTGCTAAGCATTTTGGCCGGCGTGCTAACGTTTCTGCCAGCTCACCGCCATAATACAAACACAAATTATATATCCTTTCTACTCTTGGCACAAGGCCCGAAATTTTGGGGGAGGGGGCCAGACGATTAGATCGACTTCAGTACGCAAATGGTACTTAATTTATCGACCCCCGAAAGGATGAAAGGCGAAGTCGACCTCGGCGGAATTTGAACTCAGAACGTAACGACAGACGAAATACTGCTAAGCATTTTGGCCAGCGTGCTAACGTTTCTGCCAGCTCGCCGCCATAATACAAACACAAATTATATATCTTTTCTACTCTAGGCACAAGGCCCGAAATTTTGGGCGAAGGGGCCAGTCGATTTGATCGACCCCAGTAGGCAACTGGCACTTAATTCATCGACCCCCGAAAGGAGGATGAAGGGCAAATTCGACCTCGACGGAATTTGAACTCAGAAGGTAAAGACAGACGAAATACTGCTAACATTTCGGCCGGCGTGCTAACGCTTGTGCCAGCTGGCCGCCATAGACGCAAACACAAATTATATATGCATTAACGGTGTATGTAATCGTGAAGCTGCATGGTTTCGATCCCCAGACCGCCCGATTCATTGTGTTCTTGAGCAAAACACTTTATTTTACGTTGATGCATTCCACTCAAATATAATCGTGCAATGGAAAGGGGTTTCGTTCAGGGACGGAATGTTGTGATCTCGGTCATATATACGCAATTCAATTCGGGTAATCGGCCCTATGACTCCCTGGGACTTGAAGACTGTAATATCCAGTGGACATGCCTTACGTAACTGGGGTTTCTTATAATAAAAAGCAATTAGACTTAACTGTAAATATTTTAAAACATACAGCTTGCTTTACTTGAGGGGTAAAATCAATTGGTAACATGTGTGATGCTTTCTCTGACTGTCTTAGGGGATTATTTAACTGCTAACAAACACAGATACCTCAGCCAACTCACCCTTCACCCACTGGAACAGCCAGGATGTGAAGACCACATGGTAATATAGAAGACTCCATGGATCTTTTCGGTTTGAACGGCAGTTTTTTCTAGCGGTGTCATATGAAATTGTCACCCATAATTATGACCCTAGTATTGATCTATTACATTTAATTCTGTTTTAGGGTTAGGGGTGGGGGAAGGGTATCTTTTTTCTTCAGAAATGTAAATAAACCCAATCTGTTTCTTAAACGAGTGACATATTCATATGGCACAGAATGTTTTCACCTCAACAGACGTCATTGATTGGTTGAAATTGCAGAAATTGAAGAAAAAAACGACAAATATCTTACAAACTATAGAATTTTCTCAATAAAGCCAAGAGAAAAAGATGTTTTATAAACACATTCTACCAGTATAAGTTTAAAAGTGTTTAGTTACATGGAAATTATTTTAAAAAACTCCCGTTCAAACCGAAAAGATCCGACTCCATCAGCACCCGGTTGGTACTCGTTGCAGCTAGGCGAACTGAAGCAACATGTTCATTAACACAACCTGCCACCCGGTCTCTTAATTAAACTGGTAACCTTATGATCATAACTATATTTTTTCTAATAATTATTCGTTAAACTAGATTCTGTACTCTTACTGCTTGGTGAGGCAACTTCACAATTATGAATTTACCATAATTTCATTTCACCTACAATTCTTATTCGCATCAGAAAGACATGAATGTCACAACTTTTTACATTTTTCATCTCTCAGAAATATGATAGCTTGCATCTAGTTGAAAAGAAAATAAGAATATTGTATGGAATATTAGTTTGTAGATTTGAGGATGTGATGAGATTGCAAATAAATTGAAAAACTTGACGCTTGTGGAATTAGAGGAAGGTGATAAACGTGATGGAAGATAAGTTATATTTCTTACTTTCTATATTATGAAAAAAAAAATCACAATTTGAGAACGATTTCTGCTTCTAGAAAACATTAGAGTTCGAAATATCTAGCACCATATTATCTTTAAGATGTTATTAAGAGATAAGGAAAGGATATGCTTGCCAGAAATAGTTGTCAATGAAAAATCTATCGAATTTCAAATTAACTTCTTTAGTTATGTATAAAGCTTCAAGATTATATTTTTTCCTTTTTTTATGAACTTTTGAAGAGATTCTCAAAATTTCGTCTTTTTCTAACTTATAATTGCACATTGATTTAGAACGATACAATATGATAGAGCTGTTATCAACAACTTTATTCTTATAATATCTTATCAAGAATATGATTCATTTTTTTTTCAATTAGCAAGCGCATCAGCCTACTTTTATTAGATGAATAAGACAAGGTCAGCATTTCGTAAAAATACTTAATTCTGATTTGTGCACATGCAGCTTTTGCAGTCAGCAATTCAGATTTTGTTATTTACTGATTTCACTTCAAGTTTAAGTTATAGGGACGTTTCTGCTACGCGCATAAAACGACAAATAGCTGCCCAGAAATGGTTCATATATTGCTAAACGTTACATATTTATTTCTTTAATGCCCACAGGGGACTAAACATAGAGGAGACAAACAAGGAGAGACAAACGGATTAAGTCGATTACATCGACCCCAGTGCGTAACTGGTACTTTATTTATCGACCCCGAAAGGATGAAAGGCAAAGTCGTCCTCGACGAAATTTGAACTCAGAACGTAACGATAGACGAAATACCGCTAAGCATTTCGCCCGGCGCGCTAACGTTTCTGCCAGCTCGCCGCCTTAGAAATGGTTCATATATTGCTAAACTTCACATATTGTTAATCAAGCTGACAGAACCTCTAGTCAGACAAAACGCTTAACGTATTTCCCCAGTCTTTACGTTCTGAGTTCAAATTCCGCCGAGGTCGACTTCGCCTTTTATCCTTTCGGGGTCGATAAATTAAGTACCAGTGGCGTACTGAGGTCGATCTTATCGACTGGCCTCCTCCCCAAAAAATTTCGGGACTTGTGCCTAAAGTAGAAATTTTTTTACGTTCTGAACTTGAGTCAGCCGAGGTCGGCCTTGCCTTGCATCCTTTTGGAATGGATCAAAATAAGTGCGACATCGAATTCTTTTTCCGCCTAAATAACTGCTGGATTTGTATAATATAACTATTATACAAACATATTCCTAATCATGTTCACCATGAGCTGAAAATGCATACTAACATCTGCTACACTCGTGGTCAGCCTATGGACTGTCGAAGGATCGTAGATTATTCGAGAACATTCGTTTCCATGAAATCGTGGTGCAAAGATATCACGCGAGTTGGGTGCTAATTCATTTGGACACAATCTTCCAGCTTCGACCAAAATGTGAAATTGATCTTGTCTCACACAAACAGTATATTGGTTTCAAATTTTGGCACAAGGCCAGCAGTTGCGAGGTCAGTGGGTACTTCGATTACATCGAATCCCAGTGTTCTATTGGTACTTATTTTATCGATCTCGAAAGGATGAACGGTAAAGTCGACCTCGGCGGATTTTGAACTCAGAACTTAAACACGGACGAAATGCCGCTAAGCGCTTTGTTCAGCACGCTAACGATTCTGCCAGCTCAGAACCTTAAACAAGAAATATATTAACACTCCTACATCACTCGAATATATATTGTTTCAAACTATGGCACAAAATTTACCAACACCAGAGGGATGAAGGGCAAACAGATACCGGCAAAAATTGAATTCAAATCGTTAACCCCCGGCAGTTGTACTGTTAAATATTGCTTGTGTTACAGTTCTATATTTAAGAGATGAGGAATTATGTACATTACTTACATTTGTCGGATATTTGTCCTCATCTTATTTGTTGTTAACACAAGGTTTCGGCTGATATACCTTCCAGCCTTCATCAGGTGTCCTGGGGAAATTTCGAACCTGGGTTCTCATTTCTATGGTATTTTTCGATGTTGTTGTTGTTATTATTATTATTATTATTATTATTATTATTATTCAGGCCACTGCCTGGAATCGAATTCGGAATCTTGGGGTTAGTAGCCCGCACTCTTAACCACTACGCCCATGGGCATATGGCGTAGTGGTTAAGAGCGCGGACTACTAACTTCAAGATTCCCAGTTCGATTTCAAGCAGTGACCTAAATAATAATGATAATAATAATAATAATAATAACAACAACATCGAAAATTACCATAGATATGAGAACCCAGGTTCGAAATTTCCCCAAGACACCTGATGAAGGCTGGAGGGTATATCAGCCGAAACGTTGTGTTAACAACAAACATGATGAGGACAAATATCCGTCAAATGTAAATAATTGCTTGTGTTGTTCTAATTTAACCAGGACAGCTCTCACCGAATAGACTTATGATCAGAAACATTCCAGCCAAAACTCTTTTACTTTTTTCAGGCGCAGAACATCTAAGAGAACATTATTTAATGAATTCTTCAATATTATTTTGGTGGAGAATAACGTGTGTGATATTTGGTTGCTGCAATTTCTGGTTGATCTAAAAGCCACATAGTGTCTTATCAAATTATTATATAGCTTGTGTTGAGATATCGGCGGCGAGCTGGCAGACACGTTAGCGCACCAGGCGAAATGCTTAGCGGTATTTCTGAGTTCAAATTCCGCCGGGGTCGACTTTGCCTTTCATCCTTTCGGGGTTGATAAATAAAGTACCATTTTCGCACTGGGGTCGATGTAATCGACTTAATCCGTTTGTCTGTCCTTGTTTGTCCCCTCTATGTTTAGCCCCTTCTGGGTAATAAAGAAACATATATTTTGTTTGTGTTTACGTTCTGAGTTCAAATTCCGCCGAGGTCAACTTTGCCTTTCATACTTTCGGGGTCGATAAATAAAGTACCAGTTTCGCACTGGGGTCGATGTAATCGACTTAATCACTTTGTCTGTCCTTGTTTGTCCCCTCTGTGTTTAGCCCCTTGTGGGCAATAAAGAAATATATAACTTGTGTTGAGAGAGGAGGCGTAAAGCGAAATGTTACACCGCCCAACTGAATGTCTTGCAGTGTTTAATCACATCTCTCAATGTTCTGGATTTAAATACTAAAGAGATCTACTTCGTTTTTTTTTGTTTCGTATTTTTTTACCCTTAAAGATCAAATAAAGAAATACCTACAAACAGATTCCATAAAAACAATCACACCTTTCAACTAAAATGTGTAGCCCTGTGCTGAAGTTTTTAAAACATCATGTCAAAGCTTGAATGTAGATTATTTTCAATCTTTAGGCAGCGATTACTCATCGTTTTAGAAACAGAAACCATTTTTTTTTTATTCTTACAACCAGTAAGCAATTATAAAAAAAAAAAGTATATTCAATCGACAAAAAAGAATTTCTAAAAAACTTTAACACGATCAGCTTCTCCAATTTTTATTAGGTATTTACGCCCTGTGTCAGAGGTGTGAGCGAATCATTGCATTGTAATGTTGCTTGCTGGTGGATAAATCAACTGGTTTTTCATTCGTCACGTTTTACAGCCTATTCAGGAAACGCAATCGTCTATTAATGATATAGATTCTTTTCTACTCTATGCACAAGGTCCTGAATTTGGGGGCATAGGGCCAGTGGATTAGATCAACCCTAGTACGCAAATGGTACGAAGATGAAAGCAAAGTCGACCTCGGCGAAATTTGAACACAGAACATAAAGACAGACGAAATACCTATTTCTTTACTACCCACAAGGGGGCTAAACATAGAGAGGACAAACAAGGACAGACAAACGGATTAAGTCGATTATACGACTCCAGTGCGTAACTGGTACTTATTTAATCGGCTCCGAAAGGATGAAAGGCAAAGTCAACCTCGGCGGAATTTGAACTCAGAACATAAAGACAGACGGACTACCATTGAGTATTTCGCCTGGCGTGCTAACAGTTCTGCCAGCTCGCCGCCTTTTTAATATTATAATTTATTACGAGACTTTCTTCTTAAAATGTATTTCTTTACTACCCACAGGGGGCTAAACATAGAGGAGACAAACAAGGACAGACAAACGGATTAAGTCGGCAACATCGACCGCAGTGCGTAACTGGTACTTATTTAATCAACCCCGAAAGGATGAAAGGCAAAGTCGACCTCGGCGAAATTTGAACTCAGAACGTAACGGCAGATGAAATACCCTATTTCTTTACTACCCACAAGGGGCTAAACACAGAGAGGACAAACAAGGACAGACAAACGGATTATGTCGATTTAATCGACCCCGAAAGGATGAAAGGCAAAGTCGACCTCGGCGGAATTTGAACTCAAAACGTAACGGCAGACGAAAACCCGCTTAACATTTCACCCGGCGTGCTAGCGTTTCTGCTAGCTCGCCACCTTATTAATAACGAAGAGTAATTAAAATGCGGGGCTTTGTTCTTAATATTAGAAACTACAAAATGTAGAAACTGGCAACTCCTTAACATTGTCGCATGTGATGCTGGAATTGCTTTGCAATGTATTAACATAGTGTTAATGTGTAGCGAAGTGAAATCTTTTTCAATGGTTGCTTACCTAGCGTTATCTTTGCTATTTATATCTTTGTTTCAATTTTCAGACTTCAGCACCTTCTTTGTTGTATATTTGTCGTTGTCGTTGTCATCTTGGCTTATTGTTGTTGCTGTTGTTTTTATCAATATTCTAACGTGAAATTCTATTTTTTTTCTTATCAAAATGTGCTTCACGCTGTGCCTTCGGAGCCGTACAGTTAAAAACATCATGAGAAGGAATAATAAATGGTTTTAAAATAAATAACGTTGCGTGCTTTTAGAGAGAGAGAGAGAGAGAGAGAGAGAGATAGAAAGAGGACGGGAGAAAGAGAAACAGATAGAAGGCGAAAGAGAGAGGGAGGAATGTTTATCGATTTTTGGTGTATGTGAAGTTTAAATGAGACACTAACTGGAAAATAAATAACATTGCTACGTTAGAAGAAACTGTAAGTGCAATGAAAATATCTTCTGTTTGAAGTTTTCTGATGGAACAAATCTAGCAAACGCTAAGTTAATAAGAAATTAATATCGACAGAAGAGAGGAGCTAGCTGTATTTCTATTCCAGGTATTATCTATGGAAAACAACAAAATTCGCTGAAGATTTCGTATTGGAATTTAATGCAGATTTTCACTATTTTTCTACCTTTGGGTAATATACGATTATTGCATTGTAAAAATAAAATTAAGCACTTTTCATTTCGCTTTCTTGCTACTTCTGTACCTTGGAGCCGTTATGAAACCTTTGTATTCCTTGATTTCTTAAACTTTGGCCTAAGAAAACAAGAAAAACGAACATTAAACTTCATAAATCTCCACCATAATGTACTGATTATTTACTCAGAGTTATGTTGCTGTTTTCGTTTATCTTTTCGTAATAATGAAGTAGAACTATGATCAAAAGTGTTTCTACCATGAACGTCATGACTCTTTTCAGAAACGGTCCATTAAAACATATATGCTGTTGCCTCAATGGTCTTGTGGGTAAAGACATGGACACAGTAACACACAAACCTCTTTAACAAAGGTTCAATCTTGGCCTAGGTATTCAGTGTTTTAGACTGGGCCTCTTCCAGTCGAGAGTCCCAGATGAACCTACCTCACGGCAAGAGGTGCAATGAGGGTAACTATATCAAACTCCATTCTTCACCAAGTGCCACATATTAGAGGGGACTCTTAGTAATAATAGTGTAGCACAAAACGGCGGTGCATCAGCATGGCCACAGCTCTGAGCTGAAACTAAAAAAAAAGTGCGGATACAATTATATTTAAAACGTTCGTGTACACTGAAATGTGGAAGACCGTCGCCGTAGAAGTTACCTCGGAAGAGCAGCTTTCCTTATATACAATGTGTGTGAAAAACACACCACTAGTCTATGAAGGACGTCATCGAATACGTGTTTCTGTGTCGTTACCCTTCATCAGCTGCGGGCACCAAAGTCGTCGTTCGTAGCCTATTAAAAACTGTCGCTCTTAAATAGTAAATTTACTAAGCCCGAATTAATTAACTAAAGGTACACATAGCAGCTTTGTTTAAAATATTTGGGTGTAGTTACACTTAATGCGTCTATATACACTAAAACTTGGAAAGACCTTTGCTGCGCCTCGAGAGAGAAATTTTCTTCATAGACACCGTATGTCCGTTAAGGCATTATCCAATTCTCTTTTACTACTTTGAAGTAATAACATTATTTAAGAGAGATTATTAACACTTCAGACCTTTTAGTGACTTTTGATCCATTCTGTACATGGGGGCGGAACTGGATGGTGATGAACTAAACAAAGAATATTGACAGCAAGATGCTGCAAGATGTTTAGTGTAAACTTTTAAAGAAACAAGTGAAGAGAAACAAGTGAAGAAAACAGGAAGGAAGAGAAAGTCAAGGGAGAAAAGAAAGACAAGGAAAAGGTTTGTCAAGTGATAAATTTCTTAAAGCGATAACTATAAAAAGGGCAAGGTGTTAATCTATGTCAGCTGTTGTCATGACAACAAACAATGGTGTAAAGAGAAAAATATTTATCAATGACGTAGGTATAATTGTGTGATTAACCCTTTCGTTACGAAGCCGGCTTAAACCGGCTCTGGTTCTGTAGTACAAATGTCTTGTGTTCATAAGTTCTGAATTAAAATCTTCCACCAAACCTTAGTCACAATTTATCTTCCTAACACTAGCTGAATGATAACTAAGTTATTTTACTAAATTCTTTGTTATATTTAAAATTAATTGAAAGAAACACATAGCATCCAAAAGAAATATGGTAACGAAAGGGTTAAAATATATAATAGAGAAACAATTCTTAACCCTTTTGATACCAACCTGGCTGAAACCGGCTCTGGCTCTGTAATACAAATGCCTTGTTTTCATAAAGTCTTGAATTAAAATCTTCCACCAAACCTTAGTCACAATTTATCTTCCTAACACTAGCTTAATGACAACTAAGTTATTTTACTAAATTCTTTGTTATATTTAAAATTAATTGAAAGAAATACAGAGCATCTCAACAGAAATATGGTAACAAAAGGGTTAAAATATATATAGAGAAACAAGTCTTAACCCTTTTGATACCAACCTGGCTGAAACCACCTCTGGCTCTGTAATACAAATGCCTTGTTTTCATAAGTCTTGAATTAAAATACTCCACCAAACCTTAGTCACAATTTATGTTCCTAACACTAGCTTAATGACAACTAAGTTATTTTACTAAATTCTTTGTTATATTTAAAATTAATTGAAAGAAACACATAGCATCTCAAAAGAAATATGGTAACAAAAGGGTTAAAATATATAATAGAGAAGCAATTCTTAACCCTTTTGATACCAACCTGGCTGAAACCGGCTCTGGCTCTGTAATACAAATGCCTTGTTTTCATAAAGTCTTGAATTAAAATCTTCCACCAAACCTTAGTCACAATTTATCTTCCTAACACTAGCTTAATGACAACTAAGTTATTTTACTAAATTCTTTGTTATATTTAAAATTAATTGAAAGAAATACAGAGCATCTCAACAGAAATATGGTAACAAAAGGGTTAAAATATATAATAGAGAAACAAGTCTTAACCCTTTTGATACCAACCTGGCTGAAACCACCTCTGGCTCTGTAATACAAATGCCTTGTTTTCATAAGTCTTGAATTAAAATACTCCACCAAACCTTAGTCACAATTTATGTTCCTAACACTAGCTTAATGACAACTAAGTTATTTTACTAAATTCTTTGTTATATTTAAAATTAATTGAAAGAAACACAGAGCATCTCAACAGAAATATGGTAACAAAAGGGTTAAAATATATAATAGAGAAACAATTCTTAACCCTTTTGATACCAACCTGGCTGAAACCACCTCTGGCTCTGTAATACAAATGCCTTGTTTTCATAAGTCTTGAATTAAAATACTCCACCAAACCTTAGTCACAATTTATGTTCCTAACACTAGCTTAATGACAACTAAGTTATTTTACTAAATTCTTTGTTATATTTAAAAATGATTGAAAGAAAAACAGAGCGTTTCAACAGAAATATTGTTACAAAAGGGTTTTAAAAATGATTAATTTAACTCTCTTGATACCAACCTGGCTGAAACCCGCTCTGGCTCTGAGTACAAATGTCTTGTTGTCATAAGTTTTGAATTAAAATCTTCCATCAAACCTAAGTCACAAATTATGTTCCTAACACTAGCTGAATGATAACTAAGTTATTTTACTAAATTCTTTGTTATATTTAAAATTAATGGAAAGAAATATAGAACAACTCAAAATAAATACAGTAACGAAAAGGTTAAGTGACCTGCTTTGCAGCAACGTGGTTTCGATTTCGGTCCTACCCTGCGGCACTTTGGGCAAATATCTTCCACCATAACCCCGAGCCGACCAATGCTTTGTGAGTCCATTTGGTAGACGAAAACTCCCGTTGTGAGTGTTTATGTTTGTCCCACAACGCCACTTGACAACCGGTATTAGTTTCTTTACATCGAAAATAACTTAGCGATTCAGCAGTTAGACTGACAGGATAAGTACCGACTCAATATTCTTTTCTACTCTAGGCACAAGGCCTGAAATGTTGGGGTAGGGGACCAATCGATTAGATAGACCCCAGTACATACAACTGGTACTTAATTTATCGACCCTGGAAGGATGAAAGGCAAAGTCGATCTCGACGGAATCTGAACTCAGAACATAAAGACAGACGAAATACCGCTAAGCATTTCGCCCGGCGTGCTAACGTCTCTTAATTCTTTATTGCCTACAAGGGGCTAAGCATAGAAGGGACGAACAAGATGGAAGATTTTAATTCAGAACTTATGAAAACAAGACATTTGTACTCAGAGCCAGAGCGGGTTTCAGCCAGGTTGATATCAAAAGGGTTAAATTAATCATTTTTTAAACCCTTTTGTAACAATATTTCTGTTGAAACGCTCTGTGTTTCTTTCAATTAATTTTAAATATAACAAAGAATTTAGTAAAATAACTTAGTTGTCATTAAGCTAGATTTAGGAAGATAAATTGTGACTAAGTTGACCCCGAAAGGATGAAAGGCAAAGTCGACCCCAGCGGAATCTGAACTCAGAACGTAGCGGCAGACGAAATACCTATTTCTATTTCTTTACTACCCACAAGGGGCTAAACACAGAGAGGACAAACAAGGACAGACAAACGGGTTAAGTCGATTATATCGACCCCAGTGCGTGACTGGTACTTAATTTATCGACCCCGAAAGGATGAAAGGCAAAGTCGACCTCGGTGGAATTTGAACTCAGAACGTAGCGGCAGACGAAATACCGCTAAGTATTTCGCCCGGCGTGCTAACGTTTCTGCCAGCTCGCCGCCTTAGTACCGAATCAGTATTAAAATACTGGGGTAGATTGATTCGACTAAAACCTTTCACTGTAGTTCCTCGGCATAGCCGCAATCCAATGACTCAAACAAAAGATATATCACTGTTTTAAAACTTACGTTGCAAAATTTAGAGAGGCCAGAACTAAAAGAGCTACTGAAAAGGAATTTTCTGTATCAGAGAAAGTTATGAGATTGTGGACAATAAAAAGAATCTTTACAAGCAATACCAAATAAAAAGGGTTCGTAGAGATGAAATAGGCTCTTTATCCTGAGACGGAGAAAGAATTATTACATTGGGTCGTCAATCAGAGGGGAAGTGATTACATTGTAACTCTGAGACAGATAAGATAGAAGGCTACCAATATATCTCTTAATCCATCATTTAACGCTTCGAATGGATGGACTGAACATTTTATGGTGAGAAATTTGATTAGTTTGCGACAGAAAGCCAAGATATCTCAGAAACAATCACATGACTTAGAAGAAAAGGTAATTTTGTTTGACACTTATATTTTGTAGCAAAGAAAGCAGAAGGATTTTCAATTTAGACTCATTGGGAATTTGCATGAAACCCTTATGGTTATTCTCTCTGGAAACGATACAGTAGAGACCAAAAGAAAGACGATTATTGATGAGAAGACTTTACTCTTTTACTTGTTTCAGTCACATGACTGGGGTCATGCTGGAGCACCGCTTTTAGTGCCTCAAAGGATGCATTTTACTCAGGTATTTTTGTGAAGGGTCGCTGATATTTAAGTGAAATGGGTTACCAAAGAGTGGGAAAATGTCACCAGAAGTATTGCTTCACACACACACACACACACACACACACACACACACAGCTGGACATATTCTGAATAGAAAAGAAATGCAATAGAAATTTTGATACTTTACCTTCTTGAAACCCATTCCGAACCCCTGCATTGACAACATATATAAGAAGAGCCTTCAAGACAAAATATCAAGCATGTCCTTAATTACCGACAGAATATGACAACAAACTGTTTTAAATTATTTACATTATTTACATTTGACGGTTGTTAACACAACGTTTCGGCTGGTATACCCTCCAGCCTTCATCAGGTGTCTTTGAGAAATTTCGAACCTGGGTTCTCATTCTTAAGATATTTTTCGATGTTATTATTATCATCATTATTATTATTATTATTATTATCATTATTATTATTATTATTATTATCATTATTATTATTATTATTATTATTATTATTATTATTATTCAGGTCACTACCTTGAATCGAACTATATATATATACAACGGGCTTCTTTCAGTTTCCATCTACCAAATCCACACACAATGCTCTGGTCAGCCCGAGGCTATAGTAGACGACATTTGCCCAATATGCCACACAGTGGGACTGAACCCGGAACCATGTGGTTAGTAAGCAAGCTGCTTACCACACGGCCACTCCTGCTCCGATGTTTTCATTTTCAATTTTTTAAATTTTTATTTCCTAATTTTTTTTACTTTGGATTTTTTAATATTTGATAAGATGGCGTTGGATTAGAGAAATCGGTAAAGCATCTGACAGAAGATCTTGAAGTGGCAAGCTGGCGCAATGATTAGCATGCCCGTTCTTGGTTCAAATTCCATCGAAGTCGGCCTTGCCCTTCGTCATTTCGAGATCAATAAACTAAGTAGTAGTCGACTTAAACCAATCCCTGAAATTTCTGGCCTTGTGGCAAAATTTGAAATCATTATTTGATAAGACGGTATTTGATAAACTGGTAACAGTTTGTAAAAAACGTCCCTTAATGTAGCAAATATAAAAATGCCTATCCTGTCCGATTGAAGGAAAAAAGGTAAAAAGAATCTTTAAACATTTTTCCATACTGTCCCCGCTTCTTTTTACTTATCACTTTTAATTTGTATGGATTCTTAACCCTGGGGTGCATCCATCTATTCTTACAACACCATTGCACCTCCAGCAATTAGCACACGAGAAATAAAAGAAATATAGAGATGTATAGAGTAGCTTCTTAATAACCAATTGATGTAGGAAATACAGTAAAGAACCGCAGAAACTTTGGCTACGTTGCAGCTGGACTACCAGAAAGCCGATAGTGGTATATCACATTGTAATATTAACAAAGCATTACAATTAGCCAATTTTGCACAAACATTGGTAATTGCTATTCTATGCGTAAAACATTACCTCCGACAGGTGAAACAGAAATCAAATATGAAGACATATGTTACTAAAAATACATCCTGTTTGGTGCTAGCTTATTGTTACTGTTCTTTGTTCGCTCGTTAAATCTTTTATCCCACCTGCTCACTAAGCATAAGTACCATCATTTCATACACATCTCTCAACAAATCTTTTTGGACAATCTGAGTCAGTATAGGCCAAGTATTGATCACATCAAAATCAAAAATAGACAGGAGTTAGTTAGTTAGTTAGTTAATTTTTTGGCTCAAAAGCAAAAGGCAAGGCCATGTAGGGAGACATGGAGTTAAGTACACGGTGGTGTTCATGTAAAGAGTTCAGGCCACTTGAGGTCAAGGGAGGCTTTGAACAAAGCGGTCGTCGGCATCTTCACCATCTCGTCTGGCAGCTTGTTCCACGGATCCGCAACCCGGACGGAGAAAGCTCCTCTCCGATTGAGATGAAATCGTCGCAGGTAGAGCTTTTCGGAGTGACCCCGCAGCCGACGCTCTGGAGCAGGAGTGAAGAACAGCTCTTTCGAGAGGTTACACTTTCCGCTTATGATGTTGTGAGCGAGAATGAGATCACCACGGCGGCGGCGTTTTTGTCTAACCGCTCGTGAAATTGTGTCTTGTGTCTTCTGTTGCTAATGCTTTTTAAGCGCCGTTAGATGTAACATAGACAGTAATTGCTGTTTGTGTTTGTCAAGCTGCTCGTAAATCCCCAAAGTCCATCCCCTCCTCACCGTGGTGGGGACGCTGGCAACGGGTAGTGTCAGAGCTATGCCATCGGAAGCTTCGGTTCCTGGTAGGGCCACCCAAGGCGGATTGGTCTGACACCGAGTGGTAATAGGGCCACAACCCGGCAGACACAACCCCTGGTGAAAATACTCGGAGTGTCTGTTTCGGCAACCGGCGGCTCCTCGGTCCTTCTGTCCCTGCGTCTGCGGACAATCTGCGGTAAACAGGATGTCTCCACATGCGGGATTGTTAGGGACCCCTTGTGAAATCCACGTATTCCCACGAAACTTCTTCCATGAATTCTCAATGGCGAATACAATGGCAACATCGGCCTGCGCCGATGGAACCGTGACTGGCTCGCTATCTCCAGTGAACTGGCGAAGGACTGTCGTGCGTGGGCTGCCATGGTTCGAGATGCCTCGAGGGTGGTAGAAGAAGCCGACTCAACCCGCCCAGGGTGAATGTCGCCACAAGTACAAGTAAGTAAGTGAAGCAGTGTATTTTGTTCCTAGCGGGTTTCTTTTTAACTGCCGTCGATATCAAAGAAGTAGTCGTACTCGGACACCAGTTGTCTTCCAGCACTCCTGTGTAGTGTATGTGTGTATGTGATAAAGGAACGTATTGTTTTAGGCGGCGAGCTGGCAAAATCATTAGCACGCCGGGCGAAATGCTTAGCGGTATTTCGTCTGCCGCTACGGTCTGGGTTCAAATTCCGCCGAGGTCGACTTTGCCTTTCATCCTTTCGGGGTCATTTAAATAAGTACCAGTTACGCACTGGGGTCGATGTAATCGATTTAATCCGTTTGTCTGTCCTTGTTTGTCCTTTCTGTGTTTAGCCCCTTGTGGGTAGTAAAGAAATAGGTATTGTTTTAGTTTGAAATCAATGGCTGGTTATTCGTCGGTTTCAGCGATGAATATTCAGCTATTCAACCATCTGAATTTATATGATACTCCTGAAATAAACGTGTAAAGCAGCTCAGCTATTCCTAAAACCAACGTGCACCGTCCTTGCAATTTTCAAGCCCATACAGCACAACACATTGTGACCAAGCTTCACCAGTATAATATCTGTGAAATCCAGAACGAAAAGGCGAGAATAGAAACTACCCTAATACTGGACTCGTACTTATCGACTCCGAAAAGAATCCCTTTGACAGAATTTGAACTCAGAAAGCAAAGACACTGACCGAATTCCATAAAGCATTACCGTTTCGATGCTTTATGGATTTTACCGGATCGTCTGCTTTTTAATTAGATACGCCATAAGCGGCAAAAGAATCATGGCATATCAGTATCAGAAACTCGAGCATCTAGTTTTATTTTTCCCTTCTGACAACCATTTTGTCGACATTATAAATCAAATTCTTGACGATATCATATCATCCGTTGACTGATTCTCTTATGAACTAATTCATATATTTAAATTGTTGAATTGAATGTTTTAATTGAAAAATGTCAGCGGAGTGAGAACATTTTTTTTTCAACTGTGTAGACCAGCTTTTACGAAAGCTTGAATACTTTACGACGTTTGGCTGCAAACCTGACGATGATGATGACGACGACGACGACGATGACAACGACGACGATGACGACGACGACGATGACAACGACGACGACACGGTGATAACGAGGAAATCCATTCAGTTGATTTATGTCTTAAATACAAAACTATAACCACGCGATGATTTACTGCGTCTCCGAGACAAACCAAATTTTGCCTCTCGTGACAAATATGACAAATGAGATTTCATTTATAAATAGCATTCGCTAGTTAAAAGTAAATTTCATTACTTATTCAGAAAATATTCTGAAGTGGGTGAACTTTAAATACTAACCTGCGGACAAACGAAGGCCAGAAATTGACACGGGTTTCCGTTAATCTTCATATTCTTTTCTACTCTTGGCACAAGACCCGAAATTTTGGGGGAAGGAGTCAGTCGATTAGATCGACCCTAATACGCATTTGGTACTTAATTCATCGAGCCTCTAAAGAATGAAAGGTAAAGTTGACCTCGGCGGAATTTGAATCACCATATTACATTGCTAGATCTACAAATGCAGTGACGTATAATAGTTTATAAATGAACTAGCAGTATCGCCCGGCGTTGCTCGGGTTTGTAAGGGAAATAACTATATAAGCATTTTTAGAGAGTTATAGCCAAAATATAGCAAAAAAATGCATTAAAAATGGAAAAAAAATTATGGTAATTTTTTTTTAAATCGTTGACTCATCGTAGACATTTTTAGAGAGTTACTTCCCTTATATAATAGCGAAAAAATTCATTAAAATGGAAAAAAATGATGGTAAATTTTTTTTAAATCGTAGACTCATCGTAGACGCGCGCTAATACCCAGAAGGGCTCGATATGAATCACGACTATAAGATACCCGGTTTTGGTTAAACTGCACCGCAAAATGTGGGAGTAGTTAGGAATCTAAATCGTAGGAGACAGACACACAACTTCTCTTTTATATATAAAGATTACACAACAACAACGGTACACATACATGCATGTCTTATCCTACTGCAAACTTCAGACACACACCGCACGTACACACATATACGCAGCGCTAAAATGCTGTATCATTTATATTTGTTGGAATAAGAAAGATCCAATGAAATTCGAACTTTGCATCGTAAAATGTATGACGACAATAAGCTTGGGTAAATATAATTTAGATTAACATAACAACAATACATGAAATGCTTGCATGAAAAACATGAATGGAAAGATGACAGCGAACAGGTTACAGAAAGACATTAAAAAACAGAAGTACAATGAGATAAAAGTGTTAGAAGAAACAGTAATAATAATAACTATGGGATATGCTGATGCGGGTTGAACAAATAGCGCGTATAAGAATAATGTAACAACGAAATGAAAGATAACAGACGACAACACAGAGAACACAATAAAGCGACTAAAGGAAACGTAGATAATTATATAAAAGGTTCATATGGAAATAAAGCATAACAGCTCTAAGAATAATGTAACAATGAGATGAAAAGACAACGGTTAAAAGAATGCTCTCACTTAAATCTCGTTAAGTGTAGCTAGATGTGAATTTATTATCCAAATGCATATTTAGGTTCCTTGAATAGAAATCGTCCTTGGTCCAACAAGAGAATTTTTATATTTCATGACAAATATCACAACTGAAATTCTCACACAAATAGCATTCCTTCATTAGACTTTAAGATATTTTGTTTTTCATTCCAAGATACGTGAGTGAGTTCTGGCGCAGAATAAACTATGGCGGGCATATACTGACGAGAGTCGGGAAATGCTGATAATGCGCAGAAAACTTAAATTATTACTGGATTTGCTCATTATAGAGTTTGGCATCGTTACTGAATTAAGCCTGGAGGGAATGAAGATTTAAATATCATGCGAATTACACCACACGAATCACATACCGACCAACGTCTCGCACTTTCACAGTTTTACAACTCAGGCAGGAGTGACTGTGTGGTAAGTATCTTGCTTACCAGCCACATGGTTCCAGGTTCAATTCTACTGCGTGGCACCTTGGGCAAGTGTCTTCTACTATAATCTCGGGCCTACCAAAGCCTTGTGAGTGGATTTGGTAGATGGAAACTGAAAGAAGCCTGTCATATATATATATATATATATATGTATGTATGTGTGTGTGTATGTTTGTGTGTCTGTGTTTGTCCCCCCAACATCGCTTGACAACCGATGCTTGAACGTTTACGTCCCTATAACTTAGCGGTTCAGCTAAAGAGACCGATAGAATAAGTACTAGGCTTACAAAGAATAAGTCGTGGGATCGATTTGCTCAACTAAAGGCGGTGCTCCAGCATGGCCGCAGTCAAATGACTGAAACAAGTAAAAGAGTAAAAAAGTAAAGAGTAATAATTCATTGTCTGAATTGTTTATTCTTGGAAATCCAACCGTAAAGTGTAATGACAGTTGCTTCTGACAGGATCCGATAGAAGAGGTATCTGAGGACTCCAACACCCACGACCCTCCAGGAAGAGTGGACGAAGAAGACGGATGGACAGTTGTAAATATAAAAGAGAGCAGTTATAGCAGTAGATGTAGGACAGTATTGACAACACGATAAAACGTTGTTAACGATGATGAAAAGGTTATGTGTAGATAACATACAGCAGTAAAAAAGGTAACGAGTAACGACCCACCTCGAGCCATGAATGACCTTTGAATTGCACCTAGAAAGGTATCCTTTGAGACACAAGTCCGAGCAAGGTTGTTTATGGAAGACTAGTAGTCACTCATGCATACCAGCCTTTCCTCTCCACGCCACCGATGTTACCCAAGGGAAATGCAAAGACCAATACAGCTTGGCACCAGTGACGTCGCATCATTTCTACAGTTGAGTGAACTGGAGTAACGTGAAATAAAGTGTCTTGCTCAAGAACACAGTTCAAATCCCGGTCCTGGAAACGAACTCACTACCTCATGATTGTGAGTGAGCCAGCAGTGGCTATAAGAAACATGTGACATTGAAATGATAAGAAAAATAACTATGAAGATATTATAGACAACGATTGTAGGAATCAAATCGTGAGTGATGAATAGTTACAAAAATATTGGAAGAGAAAAACATCACCATTCAATTTGAAAAGATATTGATATTATAGCAATATTTTATGAGAAATATTAAATGGTGTAAGTTTATTCAATACCTAATGCAGCACTCTAATAACATCCGTCTCCTGTTAAATTTGAGGTATGATTTATGATTTATGATGTCGGGTTTTTTTTTTTAGATGTTGCATCTTTTTTGCCGTGACAGTAACATAGCCATATCTTATTTCATTATAGCCCACAAAGGCTAAACACAGAAAGGACAAACAAGGACAAAGATATTAAGTCGATTATATCGACCCCAGTGCGTAACTGGTACTGAATTTATCGACCCCTGAAAGGATGAAAGGCAAAGTCGACCTCGGTGGAATTTGAACTCAGAACGTAGCGGCAGACGAAATACCGCGAAGCATTTCGCCCGGCGTGCTAACGTTTCTGCCAGCTCGCCGCCTTTGGTAACATATCCATGTCTGCTGTGCTTAATTGTTTCCGGAAGCAAGTGCCCAGCCATCCACTAACGGATACACCACGAAGGAGAGACAAGTCGATATGTTCTCAGTATTCATGCAGCCTCTCGGAAGGTCCTCATCTGGTTGGGTCCGTTGGAATGTCCGTGAGTAATCTTTTTCCGCAGGCACTTCCGTGACTTGCTAATGACAGTTGCTTCTGAGAGGATCCGATAGAAGAGGTATCGGAAGATTCTAACACCCACGACCCTCCAGGAAGAGTGGACGAAGAAGATGGATGGACAGTTGCAAATGTAACAGAGAGCAGTTATAGCAGTAGATGTAGCACAGTATGGGCAACACGATAAAACGTTGTTAACGATGATGAAAAGGTTATGTGTAGATAACATACAGCAATAAAAAAGGTAACGAGTAACGAACCACCTCGGGCCATGAATAACCATGGAATTGCACCTATAGTTAGGACCTCAGCAGGTGCTACGAGTCGGGGTCGGAGTAAAGCTAGAAACATAGGTGGCTAAGAAGTCTTTCCACATTCCACAAAACCCTGGAACTCCCTGGCTAGCGCTTCGCTATCGTATGCAGTTTAAAGCCATCTACACAGAACGGGATTTTCAAATGCAATTAGTAGATGCGCAACCCTCACTTCTTTTATATACATCAACGTATAAGACACCTAACACCGAACTATCACCGAATAAAACCAAGATATATATTTATTATCTGAAGATCATTTGTTCCCAAAATAGCAATGTACTTGGACCACACTTAGACATTTTCTTTTTTATGACAAATGGAAGAACTCTAAATTACTTGTACAAAAGTATTTGTTCGTTAAACTGAAGAAAAATGATAAAAACAAAAACATTTTCGTTTTTAGTCTTCAACAATATTCCTGAATTAGGCCTGGTTCAAACTCAAACGTCTGACATATATTAGATCAGAAACTGATGATAATGTAAATAAAGCTGACAAGACGAGTAGTGTTTTGGCTTAAATGCTGGCATTATTTTTACATTAAACACGGAAAGGGTGAAGAATAAAATATTAGATTTGATTAATACAGCCATAAATAACAGGCAATTCTCACAGTTATACAACACACACATGTATACACACACGCACGCGGATCCACACACAAATATACGTACACAGTGTTACACAGAATAGTACTACAATTACGAGAATTGTGCATTTATAGAGGTCTGAATATAAAAAAATATATAATTATTCTGACAAGACTAAGTATAGTAATAATTCAAAAGTTCACGAAAACTATTGCGTCTCTTCTCCGTTCATGCGTTTTCTTTTGACTCCAGATTGCATCCATAAATCAGATCGTGTCTGTCTGTCTGTGTGTGTCTGAATGTGTGTGTGCGTGTGTGTGCGCGTACGTGTGTGTGTGTGTGTGTGGTGTGTGTGTGTGTGTGAGTGTGTGTGTTCGTGTAGCCTATATAGTACATTCATAAACAGGGCTAATTTGGCTCGTTTCTCCGTAGATTGAAAAAATTATCAACCTAAATCGATTTTCGAATCTCATTCGATTCTTGTCAGTGGTGTTTACATCGATTTGACCTTGTATATGTATGCATGTCTGTCTGTATATATATATATATTATATATATATATATATATATATATATATATATATATATATATATATAATATAGATATAGACATATATATATGTATGTATACATATAGGTGTGTATATGTATATATGTATATAATTATATATATATATATATGTTTGTATATATTTATGTATGGAAATGTATGCTATATATATATGCATATATATATGCATATATGTATATATATATGTGTGTATATATATGTATAATATATATAATATATATATATATATATATATATATATATGTAGGCCCTCACACACTCACATACATACATCATGCATACATATATATATATATATATGCCCTCACACACGCACATACATACATGCATACATATACATATATATATATATATATATATATATATATATATATATATATATATATATATATATTATATATATATACATACATGCATATATATATATATATTATATATATATATATATATAATATATATATATATATATATATATATATATAATATATATATTATATATATATATATATATATATTGAAACAAGTCAGACATACATCAGTTTTTAATCGTATTCTCCTGATTATCGTCTGCGCGACAGCACGAGCCGTTCGCCGCCGGCGGCATACAATAGTAGTAATGATGCTGAACAAAAGCTCATAAAAAAGGTAGGAATTAAAATGGATGAAGTAACTGAAACGAGACTTAAGGTGATACAACTTCTGGGTGAATATAATTTAGACTGAAAGGCCAACGGTAATGAAAATATGTTTGAAAGAATGAAGAGAAAAGACTGAACAATGATGATAGAAAAAAAAATACTGTAAATATAATGAGATAAAACAGCTGATGGAGATATCGTTGACGATACGATATCGATGTTGATATAAGAGATAGCAGCTTTTAGTGCAATATAACAATGAGATGAAAAGATAACAAATGAAAGAACGATGCATAATTTAAAAGGAAAAGCTAATATTAAAATATTATGGTGTATATTGATAGCATCTAACTCCTGTTAAATATGATAAGGCATGAATTTATAACACCTTGCTCCTATTTAATACTAGCAGTATCGCCCGGCGTTGCTCGGGTTTGTAAGGGAAATAACTATATAAGCATTTTTAGAGATGTAAAGTATAATAGCCATCTCAATATGGCTAACAACAAAGGGGTGGGGATGTTACTGTAGCTTTTTACGTTCTGAGATTTAATAATAAATTTTTAGAGAGTTACTTCCCTTATATATGCCAAAAATGCATTAAAAATGGGATAAATTGATGGTAATTTTTTTTTTTTAAATCGTAGACTCATCGTAGACGCGCGCTAATACCCAGAAGGACTCGATATGAATCACGACTATAAGATACCCGGTTTTGGTTAAACTGCACCGCAAAATGTGGGAGTAGTTAGGAATCTAAATCGAAGGAGACAGACACACAACTTCACTTTTATATATAAAGATTTTATATAGAGAGATAAGGATACGCTGTTGTGAAATATAACGTTCGTTGGTAATGTGCGAATGATATTAAATGCAAGATGTAAATTCATAACACTTAATTCACATTGAAATATACGAGGCGCGAATGCGACAGGAAAACCAATCGTATTTTATGGGGCCATTGGCAATTGCTAAAAACTGAGGCAGATAATAATGGTGTCAGAATATAGCTATTGTTTTATGCTTTTGTTTTTAGTTATGTAAGGGTTGGCGCATAATTATTGCGGGTTTTTTCTTTCAACAACTGCTATGTCATTTTATCGATCTCGTTTGGCAAAACCGCTACGTCATTTAATCCATCTCGTTTGGCGAACCGATACGTCATTTTATCGATCTCGTTTATCGAACCGCTATGTCATTTTATTGATCTCGTTTAGCGAATCGCTATGTCATTTAATCCATCTCGTTTGGCGAACCGATACGTCATTTTATCGATCTGGTTGGCGAACCGTTACGTCATTTTATCGATCTCCTTTGGCGAACCGCTACGAACATCTGTCATTTTATCGATCTCGTTTCGTTAACCGCTACGTCATTTTATCGATCTCGTTTGTCGAACTGCTAGACATTTTGTCGATCTCCTTTGGCGAACCGCTACGTCATTTCATCGATCTAGTTTGACGAACCGCTACGTCATTTTATCGATCTGGTTTATCTAACCGCTACGTCATTTTATCGATCTCGTTGGCGAACTGCTACATCATTTTATCGAACGCGTTTGGCGAACCGCTATGTCATTTTATCGATCAGGCTTGACGATCCGCTATGTGATTTTATCGCTCTCGGTTAGCGAACCATTACGTCGTTTTATCGATCTCCTTTGGCGAACCGCTACGTCATTTTATCGATCTCGGGGCGAACTGCTACGTCATTTCATCGACCTCGTTTGTCAACCCTATACGTCATTTTATCGATCTTGTTTGACCAACCGCTACGTCGTTTTATCGATCTCGTTTGGCGAACCGCTACGTCATTTTATCGATATCGTTGGCGAACTGCTACATCATTTTATCGAACGCGCTGGGCGAACCGCTATGTCATTTTATCGATCTGGCTTGACGATCCGCTATATAATTTTATCGCTCTCGGTTGGCGAACCGCTACGTCATTTTATCGATTTTGTTTGTCGAACCGTTACGTCATTTTATCAATCTCGTTTGTCGAACCGCTACGTCATTTTATCGATCTCGTATGACGAAACGCTACGTCATTTTATCGATCTCGTTTGGCGAACCGATACGTCATTTTATCGATCTCGTTTGTCGAACCGCCACGTCATTTTATCGATCTCGTTTGTCGAACCGCTATGTAATTTTATCGATCTCGTTTGACGTATCGCTATGTCATTTTATCGATCTCCTTTGTCGAACCGCTAAATAATTTTATCGATCTCGTTTGGCGAACCGCTACATCTTTTTATAGATATCGTTGGGCGAACCGCAACGTGATTTTATTGATATCATTTGGAGAACCGCTAAGTCATTTTATAGATCTTATTTGGCGAAACGCTATGTCATTTTTTCGATACATTTGGCGAACCGCTACTTCATTTTATCGAACTTGTTTCCAGAACCGCTAAGTCATTTTATCGATCTCGTTTGGCGAACCGCTATGTCAATTTATTGATCTTGTTTGGCGAACCGCTACGTCATTTTATCAATCTCGTTTCGCGACACCATTACGTCATTTTAACGATCTCATTTGGCGAACCAGGACGACATTTTATCGATCTCGTTTGGCGTACAGCTATGTCTTTTTATCGATCTCGTTTGGCTACTTCATTTCTCATCGATCTCGTTTGACGAACTGCTCCGCCATTTTATCGATCTGGTTTATCGAACCGCCGCATCATTTTATCGATCACCTTTGGCGAACCGCTGCTTCATTTCATCGATCTCGTTCGACGAACCGCTACATAATTTTATCGATCTGTTTTGTCGAACAGCTACGTCATTTTATCGATCACCTTTGGCGAACCACTACGTCATTTTATCGATCTCGTATGGCGAACTGCTAAGTCATTTTTTCGATCACGTTTGTTGAACCGCTAAGTCATTTTATCGGTCTTGTTTGGAAAAGCGTTACGTCATTTTATCGATCTGGTTTGGCGAACCGCTAACTCATTTTATCGATCTCGTTTGTCGAACCGCTAAGTCATTTTATCGATATCATTTGGTGAACCGCTAAGTCATTTTATCGATCTCGTTTAACTTCCCAGAAGCTAGAACATCCTCGGAACTTTCAGGAAATTTTCGACCAAATTTTTCGGAAGTTTATGTCGAAATTTCCCGGAACATCATCGGAACTTTCCCAGGAAGTTTTCGACCAAATTATCCGGAGGGAAGTTTTCGACGAAATTATCCGGAGGTTAGAACATCCTCGGAACTTC
Organism: Octopus sinensis; assembly: GCF_006345805.1. NCBI lineage: Eukaryota > Metazoa > Mollusca > Cephalopoda > Octopoda > Octopodidae > Octopus > Octopus sinensis. The sequence continues at coordinate 11,024,185 of NC_043002.1, forward strand.
CCAGGAAATTTTTTATAAAATTTCCCGCAATTTGGGAAATCCTTGGATCTTCCCATGCAGTTTTCGATCAAATTTCCCGGAAGTTAGAAAATCTTTGGGACTTCCCATGCAGTTTTCTACCAAATTTCCCGGAAGTTAGAAAATCGTCGGAACTTCCCATGCAGTTTTCGACGAAATTTCCCGGCAGGGCGAAAATCATCGGAGCATCTGGTAGCATCTAGCTCATGCTAAAGATGACACAGAATATCCTTATATTTATGTTACATGTGTTGACGATACAATGGTTTGAACTTAAACTAACAAGTTCTTGTTTAACAATATACATTGAGATGATATTTAGAACATCGTCACCCAGTTATTAACAATCTCATGAAATGAATATTACATTTATAACAGCGGAAATATGTTAATAGCAACAATGAGGCAATTGTTACGATGAATATAGATTTATAACATACAACAGTCATTTCCGATATAACATGGAGACTACAGTTATTATTCAACTCTTAACAATAAAATGTAGACTAACGTCTATCAGCTACGCATAGCAGAGTAACTACTTGACATTCAATGTGAATGTTATTAACAAACTCATATGTTTATTAATGATATCTAACTCTGGTTGTAACTAACATACGTACTTTCGAAATGCAGCTTGCAACTTCTCTTCAAGTCCAAACAGACTGAGTTCTTCTCTCTCTCTTTTTTCGACGAAATATCCCTTTATTTAGAAAATTCCTTGGAACTTCCCATGAAGTTTTCGACAAAATTTCCTGGAAGTTAGAAAAGCCTTGGATCTTCCCATGCAGTTTTGGACGAAATTTCCTAAAAGTTAGAAAATCCTCGGATCTCCCCTCGAAGATTTCGACGAAATTTCCCGGAACATAGAAAATCCTCGGAACTTCCCACGAAGTTTTTGGCGAAATTTCCCGGAAGTTAGAAAATCGTCGGAACTTCCCATGCAGTTTTCGACGAAATTTCCCGGCAGGGCGAAAATCATCGGAGCATCTGGTAGCATCTAGCTCATGCTAAAGATGACACAGAATATCCTTATATTTATGTTACATGTGTTGACGATACAATGGTTTGAACTTAAACTAACAAGTTCTTGTTTAACAATATACATTGAGATGATATTTAGAACATCGTCACCCAGTTATTAACAATCTCATGAAATGAATATTACATTTATAACAGCGGAAATATGTTAATAGCAACAATGAGGCAATTGTTACGATGAATATAGATTTATAACATACAACAGTCATTTCCGATATAACATGGAGACTACAGTTATTATTCAACTCTTAACAATAAAATGTAGACTAACGTCTATCAGCTACGCATAGCAGAGTAACTACTTGACATTCAATGTGAATGTTATTAACAAACTCATATGTTTATTAATGATATCTAACTCTGGTTGTAACTAACATACGTACTTTCGAAATGCAGCTTGCAACTGCTCTTCAAGTCCAAACAGACTGAGTTCCTCTCTCTCTCTCTTTCTTTTTTTTTCTACCTGCTTGACCGCTAAATCTACAATTTGTTTATTATTCTATCTCCGTTTATATTCTCTGATTCCTTTTTATTGAAGTGCGTAGGCTCGAAACAGAAATGACTTTTTCACCTTCCTGAGCGTCAAACTAATACAACTTTTTTATTGCTTATACACCGGTCTTCGTGTTTTACTTTTCTATAAATTTCAGCTATGTATATATATATATATATATAATATATATATATATATATATATAGTTAATCCAAACATGAAGGCACAAAAAAAACACAACAACGCGAGGACGGGGAACAAATATAGTATTATTGGACGCTATACATATACACATACACATAAACACATACACATATACACATATACACATACACATATACATACATACACACACACACACACATACATACATACATGTATGGATGTATGTATGTATTATAGAATACCAGGTGTGATGTACAGAAATTGAATATTGAGAAAAAAGTATTGTAACTTGTCAAGGAACCTTACCTAAAAAACAAAAACAATGTTCTCTTCTAAACAAAACCCCTCAAAAACATCTGCCTTATATAAATGAACAAGTTGTTTGTACATTCACAAAATTTTATTTCACAACTTCGAGAAAGGAACGAAAGCTCTAATAACACTGAAGAAATAAAAAGATTTTTTTCCAAACTTCTGACGACTTTTTTTCTCAGAAAATATACATACATACATATATATATATATATATATATATATAATATATATATATATATATATATATATATATAATTAATTAATAAGGGTGAGAGAATTAGATACTAATTTAATCGTTATGGTAAAATCTGGCGTGCGATTGAGTGGATTTCATCCAGATAGTTTTGGCTGACGAGCTACAAGTGGATTTTTTTGTAAGTAAAATTACATTTAATTCATTAATAGCGAAACAATTGTCCCAAAATAATCTGTATTTTTGTTATTTTTTATTTGCCCTGTCCGTGTGAGCTAACAATCGTACTGACTTTCATGGGAAACATGTATTTTTGTGGTTGAAACCTTTTGGATTAACTGGTGCTAGAGTGAGCCATATAGTGACCACTCTCTTATATTTATTTTATATATATATATATATATATATATAATATATATATATATATATATATATACATATATATATACACACATATATATATGTTAGTTAGTTAGTTAGTTAGTTAGTTAATTTGGCTCAAAAGCAAATAGCAAGGCCATGTAGGGGGACATGGAGTTAAGTACAGGGTGGTGTTCATGTAAAGAGTTCAGGCCACTTGAGGTCCAGGGAGGCTTTGAACAAAGCGGTCGTCGGCATCTTCACCATCTCGTCTGGCAGCTTGTTCCACGGATCCGCAACCCGGACGGTGAAAGCTCCTCTCCTTCAATTGAGATGAAATCGTCGCAGGTAGAGCTTTTCGGAATGACCCCGCAGCCGACGCTCCGGAGCAGGAGTGAAGAACAGCTCTTTCGAGAGGTTACACTTCCCGCTTATGATGTTGTGGGCGAGAATGAGATCACCACGGCGGCGGCGTTTTTCAAGAGAATAAAGGTCGAGCGTCCTCAGCCTTTCTTCGTAGGACAAATTTTTGAGACCATGAAACATGCGGGTAGCCAGCCTCTGGACTCTTTCGAGGTGCTGTATGTCTTTGAGGAGATAAGGAGAAGAGGCTTGAATCCCATACTCCAATATGGGTCTCACCAGCGTGACATAGAGTGGCAGGAATATGGCTGCTGTGAGCATTCCGAATGACCGTCGAATCAAAAACAGAATTCCGCGCGCTTTGTTGGCAGCATGGACGCACTGGGCCGAAGGCGAAAAGGAGGAATCCACCAAGATACCCAGGTCCTTTACCTGATCGGTCCTCTCCAGCAGCAGACGACCCGGCTCGAAATCAAGTTGAGTTGCAGGAGTAGAGCCGACAGGCAGATGACAGCACTTTGACACGTTCAGACACAGGTCCCAATCGTTAGACCACTTCCAAATTTGGTGGAGGCATCGACGAAGATCCTCTATACTACCGCGAGGAGCGACCAGTTTGATATCGTCGGCAAATAGAAGGGTGTGTTGCGTGAGGTCGTCGGGCAAGTCATTTATGAAGACTAAGAACAACAAGGGCCCAAGCACTGAACCTTGAGGCACGCCACTGCTCGCACTGGAGATGTCGGACCGCGAACCATTAACTTGAACTTGGAAGGAGCGATCTGAGAGGAAGGCACCAACCCATCGTACAATATCCGGATGGAAACTATATGCTTGAAGCTTGACAAGTAGTAGGCGGTGGTTTACCGAGTCAAAAGCTTTGGCAAAGTCCAATAAAACGATGTCAACGCATATATATATATATATACATATACACTTATATATACAATGTTGTATATCAAGAAGGCCATTATGCCATAATAAGCACATGCACTGGTTCTATTTCACTTCTTAATTATTTTTCAATTGGTTAACTATTTAACAGGCAGTTTCTGATTTCGGTAATACTGCATAAATTATAACAAACAGGTTCTGTTTAAAATAATGAAATTTAAAACTATACTAACCAGCTCCTGATTATAATAATGTCGACCAAACTATGATGACCAGCTCTTCTCTTAATAATACACAAACGACAATACTAACCAGCTCCTGATTTTAAGAGTACAGTAGAAGCTGTATCGAACAGCTCCTGGTCTCAATAATACGTTGTAAGCTATCACAACCAGCTTTTGATTCTAATAGAGCTCTGTAGGTAACAACAACCAGATCTTGGTTCAAATTTCTGGCTTCAAATTTTGACACAAGGGCAACAAGTTGGGGAAGCGGGTTAAATTGGTTACAATGACTATAGTGCTCAGCTAACTAGTTCTGATTTCGACAGCCCCAGGAGAATGAAAAGCAAAGTCGAAGGTGGGTAATTCGATCACATCGACCCCAGTGCCCAATTAACTAGTAATCCTGAAAGAATGAAAGGCGAAGTCTGGGCGGGGTTAGTTGATTACATTGACCCCAGTTTATGGTATTTATTTTATCAACCTCGAAGGGTGAAAGGCAAACTCGACTTCAGCGGAATTTTTACTCAGAACGTAAAGACGACGAAATGCCGCTAAGCATTTTGTTCTGCTAGCTCACAGCCTTAATCTTGTTTATAATAATCCTTTCTATTGGAGGCACAAGGCCTCAAATTTGGTGGAAGGGGACTAGTAGATTAAATCGACTCCAATGTTTCACTGGTGTTTAATTTATCGACCCTGAAAGGATGAAAGGCAAAGTCGACCTCGGTGGAATTTGAACTCAGAACGTAGCGACGGGCGAAATACGGCTACGCATTTCATTCAGCGTGTAACGATTCGGCAAGCCGTTGCCTTGATCTTGTTTATAATAATTATTTGAAATATTTTTTTGCCACAAGGTGGGGATGAGTCGATTACATCGACACTAGTGTTCGACTGGTACTTATTTTATCGACCCCAAAAGGATGAAAGGTAAAGTCGACATCGGCGGAATTTGAACTCAGAACGTAACGGCAGACGAAATACCTATTTCTTTACTACCCACAAGGAGCTAAACACAGAGAGGACAAACAGGGACAGACAAACGGATTAAGTCGATCATATCGACCACAGTGCGTAACTGGTACTTATTTAACCGACCCCGAAAAGATGAAAGGCAAAGTCGACCTCGGCGGAATTTGAACTCAGAACGTAACGGCAGACGAAATACCGCTAAGCATTTCGCCCAGCGTGCTAACGTTTCAGCCAGTTCGCCGCTTTAATCTTATTTATAATAATGCAGTCAAAACAATATCAAACAACTTAAGAACATATAATTACAACCAGCTTCTGATGCCTGTAATAGGGCATTGAGTATAATAACCAACATCTAATTACAATGATGCTGTAGAAACAATCTTAAGGAGCTACTAATCTCAAGAGTGCAGTAGAGATAATACAAAACTGTCCCTGGTTCCAATGACGCAATATAGAGAGTGATAACCAGCTTCTGACTTCAGTACAGGGCATAACAAATAGTCTTTGATTATAATAATGTATGTAGTTGCATCTATATTAACCAATTCCTAATCCCAGTAGTACAGTAGTAAGTATGATCACCTCCTAATCTCAAGAATAACAACTTGCTTCGTATTCCAGTAATGTTGTAGTGAAAATAAAACAATCCTTTGATTTCATTAGTATACTCTTAGATATAACAACCAATCCTTTATCTCAATAGAGCAATAAACATAATGAAAACCAGCTCTGGATCTCAATTCAACCAGCTCCTTATCGCGATTATACGGTAAAAACCGCACAACCAGCTCCTGATTTTATTAAGAGAGTGGAAATTATGGAAAAAAAAAAAAAAAAAAAAAAAAAACCAGCTGCTCATTTCAATAACCAAGTAACCATAACAGTTGTTATCATCTCTGCTACCTTACTGAGATCAGGGCTTGTGTATAGTCTGCTCTAAATTTCATCTAAATGAA
>NC_043002.1:11037681-11072681 GCF_006345805.1 Octopus sinensis
TCTTTACTACCTACAAGGGGCTAAACACAGAGAGGACAAACAAGGACAGACAAACAGATTAAGACGATTATATCGACCCCAGTGCGTAACTGGTACTTAATTTATCGACCCCGAAACAATGAAAGGCAAAGTCGACCTCGCCGAAATTTGAATTCAGAACGTAAAGACGGATGAAATGTCGCTACGCATTTTGTTCGGTGTGCTAACTATTCTGTCCCTTCACCGTCTTATAGCATATCGGTTATGTCGTCATGCGACTGCATCGCATATCCTCTATTTCGACGATATTATTATCACTACGTGTGACCCTTCCAGCAAACAAACAAACAAACAAACAAAAGAAATGAAAAGAGATCGGGTTCTGTGTTTGTGCAGCCATGTTTGGGCACCACCTTTACGGTTAGTTTAAGTCAATCATAACAACGCCATTACTGAATGAAGACTCGTAGTTATTAATATCGATATCTATTTTATTGATTGGCTAAATATGCGTTTAGACGTAATATGTATTCTTTGGTAGACAAGTGTTGTGTCAAACACCCAACATAAACATATAGACCTAAGTACATATAGAAGCACAATACAACACATATAAGTATACATACATACGTACATACATACATACATACATACATACATACATACATACATAAATACACTAGCAGAGATACCCGGCGTTGCCCGGTTACATTCAATTGAAGAATTAGACTTTTCTGTTATATTTTCTGTAATTAACTGGAATATGTGTTTCGAATTTCATCAAAATTGCAAATGAGGGTTATTTCCCTCTTTACACACCCTAAAAAATTGTAATCGTGCCACATGTATCCCACACTCCTGATTTTTATGCGCATATTCCAAAATTCCAGTCTTATTGAACCTGTTAAAAAGATTTTGCTCCAGAAAAATGAAGGTCATGGAGCTCTAAAATGTGAGAGTTGAGGCCCCTGTTGGGGGTGGGTATCTTAATGTCAACTAGAGAAGTTGAATTGTTGAAAATCTTTTTAACTTGGGTATTATATCTATTGTTTGAATTTTTTTGAAATAGGAAATATATGTTCACTGGGTTTGTAAAAGAGAGCAAAGCTACAGAAAACCAAAAGACGAATGATCACAATAAGCAGTCAGTTACCCTACCCTAGTCGTTACCACTCCCAATGTAGGATTCCTCACCATTCATGTAACAGGCACAGCCGTAAAATGCATTACGAATCTATAGCAATTGGAAGGGCGTGACTCAACTGAAATAAACATTAACAACTGTGTGACGTGAGGGCTAAGGAGAAATGAAAGTTGGAGTTTGCATATGACCACTATACTGATATGTAACTAGACAGAATAAATTTACAATCTATAAAAGTCTTTGAATAACCAGTCACTCATCTGGGAAGGCCTTGAAATCAATGTTACCATCTGGGGACTATGTGTGACCGAGTGATAATAAAAAGACTGAAAGATGGCCTGCAATCAAATAACTTTACTCAACACTTTGCAACTGAATCAGTGGAGGCAAAGATGCCTCTCATTTACTTAAAAATTTATGCACCACATTGCAGAAATCACAATGTAAGTGTATGTTAACGTAAACTGTTACACTATTGTACCATTAAATTACAAATAATGCCGAACTTTTATGCTCGGGTAACCCTACAGCTTCCAAGAGCACAACTGTATTCGTTTTTACTTAGATAAAATGACAAAATTGTGGGTGTTAAGTCCCCATGGAGGGGTCTTTCTAACTTTGTAAGAAGATGAAATTTTATAAATATTACTTCATTTGTGTCTAATATCTATGGTTAAAATTTCATCAACAGCAAAAATATATGAATTGTCATGGGGGCTATGGCCCTTATGCATAGAATATAATTTCCAAATTTCATAAAGATCCATTCAGTACTTATGACCTAGTTTTAGATCAAATAAGAAATGACTAAAATTTCGGAGTTAAGGCTCCCATTAGGGTTTTATATATATATATTTTGCACGCATATTTTTTCTCTCCTTCTTTCTGTGTTTTTTTCTCTGTGTATCTTTCTGTTGAAGAGCGTAGGCTCGAAACGTTAAATACTTGTTTCATTTGTATTTCCTGAGCGCCATACTAATACAATTGTTTGTTTGTATTCCACCTGCCTTCGTCTTTTGTTTATTTCCGTAAACCTGCCTTCGTCTTTTGTCTATTTTCATAAAGCTTACCGTTATATATATATATATATATATATATATATATATATATATATATATATATAATATACACACATATATATATACATATATTATATATATGTAGATAGATAGATAGATAGATAGATAGATAGATAGATAGATAGATAGATAGATAGATAGATAGATAGATAGATAGATGATAGATAGATAGATAAATAGATAGATAGATATAGATATATACACACACACATACAAAGATAAATTGATAGATACAACTGAGTGGGCAAACAAAAATATGAGACACAGCCTAGTACATTTTTATGCTGCTGTTTGGATGGATCCATCCCATGTGGAGTACCTCGAGACCAGTATAGAAGATTCTGTCTGTTGACCTCACCATTTACATAAAACGTAGCTTCGTCACTGAACAACAAAGTTTTTCGTAAAACTAGACAGAAGGACCGATTAAATTGCTCGTGTTCTTATTTAGTCCGGACTTCCTGATGGACAAAACCCCTGTAGGATCGAGCAGAAGTGACGAATGCATGTATAGCCCTACTGGTTCACGATAAGCTCTACAAAACGGAAGTGCTATCAGACAGACCCGTTTGTGCGATGAGCGGGGCAACGAAACCCTTCTGCTTGCACTCGTCTAGTGCCCGGCAATTGCTGCCTTGTGAAGCTTTGTCAAACAGCTTTTGACGTGCGTAGGACGGATCTATTTTATATGCGAATCTTTGTGCAGTCCTTTCTATCGCTTGTGTTGCATTGACCTCTTTTGTTTTGTGTTCGTCCCTTGTGACCTGAAATGTAAAGAGTATTATTATTATTCAGTAGTTTCATTTTTATATCGTGCTTTCACTTCACTACCGAGCGCAGCTCTGTGTACCTTGGGTATGTGCTGTGATTTGTTGTGATGCTCTGATGGTTACTGTATTGAAAGTGTTCTGCGTAGGATGTGTGCAGTGCCTAGTAGTGCAATTTTCTGTATGTTGTATATAAGCCCTGGTGTTTTTGTCATGTATTTGTGTAATTTTTTTTTTATTATACCTAATGCGCCTACTATGATAGGAATTGTTTCTGTTTTTAGATTCCACATTCGAGTTACCTCTATTTCCAGGTCTTTGTATTTTGAAAGTTTCTCCATTTCTTTTAGAGAAACATTGTCATCAGCTGGTATTGATACATCAATTAGAAAGCATTTTTTTTCTTCATGATCTCTGACAAGTATATCTGGCCTATTGGCCTTAATTTCTCTATCTGTGTATATTGGTATATCCCAGAGTATGGTTGCTTTCTTGTTTTCTGTGACCTTTTCTGGTATTATTATTATTATTATAATTATTGTTGTTGTTGTTGCTGTTTTTATTATTATTATTATTATATTATTATTATTATTATTATTATTATTATTATTATTATTATTATTATCTGCCACAAACGTAAAAATCTGATAAGCGTTATATGGGAGTATAGTTGCATCAGAATATCTGACATACATCGCCAAAAGAATTATGATATCACACAACCAGCGACAACAATATTTCTCAACGGTGGCTTCAATTAACATAGAACCAGTCGGAGGTCATATTTCGAGCTCAATGGAAACCTGTCGAAAAATTCTTCGCTCCAAAACACAACAATGAAGCAGAGATGAAATTGATTGAATAACAGGAGAAACAGGAGACACAAGAACAAATACAGAAATAATACAAATCTTACTGAAAAAAAAAATCATCATCCTAATGATCTCCGAAAGAAACGTTGTTTGGTAAATCCTTAGGAAGCTTAGTTCGACGCCAGGTGTTTGGTCCACTTTTGTTTAAAATTTATTCATTTCTTGAGGCAAATGTGACAAAGGAATGGTATAATGGAGTGAAAGGGAATGAAAGAAAAAATGAGAAGAGAGTTGGAAGAAAGAAAATTAAGAGAAAATAATGAAATGACAAAAATTATCTTTTTGTTTTTCTTTAGAAAGAGTAATTTTTTTTTTTTTTAACGATGAAGGATTAAGACAATGGAGAAAAGGAAACGAAGTGGAGTGAAGGAATCCGAAGAAAGAAAGAAAAGAAAGAAAGAAAGAAAGAAAGAGTGAGAGAAGAAAGAAAGAAAGAAAGAAAGACAGAGTGAGAGAAAGAAAGAAAGAAAGAGAGAAAGAAAGAGAGAAAGAGAGAAAGAAAGAAGGAAAGAAAGAAAGAGAGAAAGAGAGAAAGAAAGAAAGAAAGATGAAAGGAAAGAAAGAGAGAAAGAGTGAGAGAAAGAGGGAAAGAGAGAAAGAAAGAAAGAAAGAAAGAAAGAGTGAGAGAAATAGAGAAAGAGAGAAAGAAAGAAAGAAAGAAAGAAAGAAAGAAGGATGAAAGGAAACAATGAAAGGAAGAAAGAAGGAAGGAAAGAAGGAAAGAAAGAAAGAAAGAAAGAAAGGAGGAAAGAAAGCCAAAAAGAAAGAGAGGGAGAAAGAGAGAAGAAAGAAAGAAAGAAAGAAAAAGAAAGAAAGATGAAAGGAAACAATGAAAGAAAGAAGAAGAAGAAGAAAGAAGAAAGAGTGAGAGAAAGAAAGAAAGAAAGAAAGAAGAGTGAGAGAAAGAAAGAAAGAAAGAGAGAAAGAAAGAGAGAAAGAGAGAAAGAAAGAAGAAAGAAAGAAAGAGAGAAAGAGAGAAAGAAAAAGAAAGAAAGATGAAAGGAAGAAAGAGAGAAAGAGTGAGAGAAAGAGGGAAAGAGAGAAAGAAAGAAAGAAAGAAAGAAAGAAAGAGTGAGAGAAAGAAAGAAAGAAGGAAAGAAAGAAAGAAAGAAGAAGATGAAAGGAAAACATGAAAGGAAGAAAGAAGGAAGGAAGAAGGAAAGAAAGAAAGAAAGAAAGAAAGAAGGAAAGAAGCCAAAAAGAAAGAGAGGGAGAAAGAGAGAAAGAAAGAAAGAAAGAAAGGAAAAAGAAAGAAAGATGAAAGGAAACAATGAAAGAAAGAAAGAAAGAAAGAAAGAAAGAAAGAAAGAAAGAAAGAAAGAAAGAGAGAAAGAGAAGAAGAAAGAAAGATGAAAGGAAACAATGAAAGAAAGAAAGAAAGAAAGAAAGAAAGGGGGGAAAGAAAGAAAGAAAGGAGGAAAGAAAGCAGATAAGAGAACGCTGTATAATTAATTAGATATTCAAAGTTCAGTTTAATCCTGTTTCTTCTCCTTCCTCTGATTTCCTCTTCCTTTCCATTCTATCTTCCTTGATTGACCAATAAAGAAGGCAATCTTTTGTTCATCGGTTCCCACCTAAGGCTGTATTATCAAGTTGAATGCAACTTATTGAAGGCATTCTCTATAACTATTTATTCAACTTCGTCAGGTATTTTCCACGCTCAATATTGGATAAATTGAGTTACACGACACATCATTATAACCTAAAATGTTTCACACTGCTTCCAATATATCAAATGGTTCTAATGTACCAAATGATGAAGATGTAATACAAATACCGAGCTTTTAAAAATCGCCTGACTTGCTTCCAGTTTCTTGAACCTAACAATTTTAATTTGTTGATAAGGCGGCGAGCTGGCAGAATCGTTAGCACGCCGGGTGAAATCCGTAGCCGTATTTCGTCTGTCGTTACGTTCTGAGTTCAAATTCCGCCGAGGTCGACTTTGCCTTTCTTCATTTCGGGGTCGATGAATTAAGTACCAGTTACGCACTGGGGTCGATATAATTGACTTACTCCGTTTGTCTGTCCTTGTTTGTCCTCTCTGTGTTTAGCCCCTTGTGGGTAGTAAAGAAATAGAAATAGGTATGACGTCTGCCGCTACGTTCTGAATTCAAATTCCGCCGAGGTCGACTTTGCCTTTCATCATTTCGGGGTCGATAAATTAAGTACCAGTTACGCACTGGGGTCGATATAATTGACTTAGTCCGTTTGTCTGTCCTTGTTTGTCCTCTCTGTGTTTAGCCCCTTGTGGGTAGTAAAGAAATAGAAATAGGTATTTCGTCTGCCGCTACGTTCTGAATTCAAATTCCGCCGAGGTCGACTTTGCCTTTCATCCTTTCGGGGTCGATAAATTAAGTACCAGTTACGCACTGGGGTCGATGTAATCGACTTAATCTCTTTGTCCTTGTTTGTCCCCTCTATGTTTAGCCCCTTGTGGACAATAAAGAAGTAAGAAACGTTAGAACGCCGAGCGAAATGCTTAGCGGTATGTCGTCTGCCTTTACGTTCTGAGTTCAAATTCCGCTGAGGTTGACTTTGCCTTCCATCCTTCCGAGGTCGATAAATTAAGTACCAGTTGCATACTGGCTCGATCTAATCGACTGGACCCCTCCCACCAAATTTCGGGCCTTGTGCCTAGAGTAGAAAAGAATTTAAATTTGTTGATAAATTATGTTGCTTCAATGTTTTCTTTTGCTTTTTTTTTTATTATTCATAGGCGCGAACATGGCTGTGTCGTTAAGAATCTCATTTTACAACCGCGCGGTTTCGGGTTCAGTTTCCTGGAGTGACACTTCGGCAAGTGTCTTCGACTGTAGTCCAGTGTCGATCAATGCCTTGTGAATTAATTTGGTAGACGGAATGAGTATGGAAGCCCGTCGTATATATCTATGTGTATAAAGGCGGCGAGCTGGCAGAAACGTTAGCACGCCGGGTAAATGCGTAGCCGTATTTCGTCTGTCGTCACGTTCCGAGTTCAAATTCCGCCGAAATCGACTTTGCCTTTCATCCTTTCGGGGTCGATAAATTAAGTACCAGTTCTGCACTGGGGTCGATGTAATCGATTTTATCCGTTTGTCTGTCCTTGTTTGTCCCCTCTATGTTTAGCCCCTTGTGGGCAGTAAAGAAATACGTATTTCGTCTGTCGTCACGTTCCGAATTCAAATTCCGCCGAGATCGACTTTGCCTTTCATCCTTTCGGGGTCGATAAATTAAGTACCAGTTACGCACTGGGGTCGATATAATTGACTTAGTCCGTTTGTCTGTCCTTGTTTGTCCTCTCTGTGTTTAGCCCCTTGTGGGTAGTAGAGAAATATATACATTTGTGTGTATGTGTGTATGTGTGTGTGTGAGTAAGAGAGAGAGGGGGAGTGGGGGAGAAAGAAAGTAAGTCATTGATAGAAACCTCAAGAGGGTAAAATCTCGCTCGTCTTCTTTATCGTCTGCTTGAAATTTTTGAAATGTTTTTTCTGGTGGAATTGTTATATAAAATCTATTAAAAACCAACTCCTTCGAAGCTGGATCCGGGGAATTCCTTGATTAATATCCCACGCCTCTAAAACAATTACCAAAGGACATACATTTTGAAGAAGATCATCGGAACTCTTATGTACATCCTTTATTCTTTTATTGATTAATGTCTTACAGTAACCTCATATTCGCCAGAAATTATTGGAGAACAGTAACACTTGGCCTACAAACAGCGCATGATCAAACTCGTATTCCACAAATAGAACAACTGCTCTCATTAGGAAACAATGATCTATTATTCTTGGTTTGTAATGTAAATATTTCAATCGGTAAAATCTGTTCAAATTACATCTTCCACATCGGAATAAGCTCCAGTGACGGATTTCTCACAAAATTAATCTTTTTACTTAATACATAATTCGTGCACAGAAGCATATGTCCACCAAGAGAGGCGATTGAATTATGCGTTCGGTAAAATATATCACGATATAAATCTGACATAAATCTATATAACAAGTACTATGCAAAAAAATGACCACCACCGCCACCATTATCAATCCAGAATTTTCGCTAGTCAACAACACCCTTTCCTTCTTGCCAGATTATTGCATTATGGGAATTTTCGCCTTGTAGTGTTAGATTTTACCGCAAATAGCTCTAGTCTCGAAGGGCCAGCAAACGATATGTGCAAAACCCCACACTACGAACAAATTCAAATAAATTATTTTGAAAAATAGTTGTGTTGTTGTTGTTGTTGTTGTGATGGTTATCGTTGCAATAATAATAATTATCATCATCATCATCATCATCATCATCGTTATTATTAAGGCGGCGAGCTGGCAGAACCGTTAGCGTGCCGGACGAAATGCTTAGCGGTTTTTCGCCCGTCGCTACGTTCTGAGTTAAAATTCCACCGAGGTCGACTTTACTTTTCATCCTTCCGAGATCGATAAAATAAGTGCCAGCTACGCACTTGATTCGATGAAATCGACTAAGTCTCCTCCCCTAAGCTGTCTTTGTGGCAAAATTTGAAATTATTATTATTATTTATTGTCTTTGCACTGCTTCAAACGCTGGCGAAGTTCTACAGTGTCAGCTGTTCTCTACCAGTGAACGAAGGTAACACATTTTTCGAGCACCAACCGGAGTATTCAAGCGGTTTCAAGCAGTGCTGTTTTCTACAAGTGCTCCACCCTTATTGCAGCCCCTATTTGTTCCATGTACTTCTCAAGATTTTTACTCAATATTCCTAGGGATCCGACAATTATTGGTACTACTACAACTTTTTTCATTGACCACAACTGCTTAACTTCCCTAGCTAACCTGTCATGTCTATCGACTTTTCTTTCTTCCTTATCGCATACATTGTTTTCAGCTGGACATGCTATAGCTATGATCCAGCATCGTTTGTTTTCTTTCTCAATTAACACGATGTCTGCCTTCCTATTCTCTATCTCATGGTCGCACTGAATCATGAAATCCTATAGGATCGTTGCATTATCATTTTCGATGATGCCTTCGGGTTTCTGTTCGTACCACGTTTTTGCTCTGTCAAGTTCATACTTGTTGCAAAGTGTCCAATGGATAATCGTTGCTATGTTGTCATGAGTCTTTTATATTCTTTCCTGGCTAGTGACGTACATTGACTGGTAATATGCCAAACGGTTTCACCGTTTTGTCCACAAATTCTGCAATTATCACTTTCTGATGTGTTGTCTATTCTGTATTTGATGTAATTCGTTCTTAATGATTGCTCAGCACAGATTAGATCCTCCGTTTTTGGATTTAAATGACTTTTAGTCATCCATAGCTATCTTTTTCCGCTGTCTTCCTTATCTTCAACATCCCTATGAAATTGTCCATGCATTCTTTTCTTTACCCACCTATTTTCAGTTTCATTCATTCTCAACTGCTTGTGCAGTGCTTTATCTTTGCAATCGCCCATCCAGCACAAGCCTGACCTTCTTATTTCCAATAATAGTGGTTCTGTGACATTATTACATACCATGCTATGTTGCTGTCTTCTGCTCTAATGCTGTGTTCGCATCCAGTCAATCCTCTTCCCCCTCTTTTTCATGGTACATATAGTATGGAGTATCCCATATTTAGTCAGCAACTTCCTTGTCTTTCTGTCAAAGCTGTTTAGTTCGTCTACTGTCGATGCGATTACCCCTGCTCCATATCTAAGGAGTGAAACCGCCCAGGTGTTGATAGCTTCAATCTTATTCCTTCCGTTTAATTTCGACTTAAGGATCAGTCTCAGTCTCCTCAACTACTCCACCTTCAATTTTTGTCATTTCTTTCTCCATCAATTTATCCATTATCCCCAAGTCGGTGTCCCCTAACATGAGCACCATTTTCGTCTTTATTCCCGATGTTTTTGGATAGACACGAAAAGAATTCCTCTCAACACACGGCTATGATTCTCCCGCACTACTTCTGCTTGTGATCAGAGATGCACATGTCGTCAGGCACTAAGGGACATGCTCAACTGGTTAAGGTCAAATGACTGACAAGCAAGTCTGTGGTATTGAGCAGAATATTTGCTGTAGCCCATCTTTTATACCAAGACAAAACAATGTACATGATAACACTTCCAATCAGTTAAGATCAGAAGCCATGAGAGCCACTGCCTGGTACTGCATCAGGGCATTATTATTATTATTATTGAGCGAGAGAGCAGTGCATGCCATCACAGTGACACAGGGGTAAAACATACGAAGTCCAGTATACCCATCATGACTACCCGTCTGATAAGGGTACACCAGGCACATGCATCACAACCATATGTGCGCGACATGCTGATCTCATATCAAGATAAACAGCGCATGACCTTGCAGGTGGGGCCCAGTTAGAATTTTCTTCTGGTCAAGTAGCCCATCCCGCTCAAAAGGTCCCTGAATAAGGATTGTTTAAAGATGTTGAACGAAACACTCATGTTCCCAAAGGTGAATTATCCAAACCTCTAAGAATTCCTTTCAACACACGACTATGATGCTCCTCCACTACTTCTGCTCGTGATCAGAGATGCACATACTCTCAGCCACTAAGGGACATGTTCAACTGGTTACGGTCAAACAACTGACAAGCAAATCTGTGGTATTGAGCAGAATATTTGCTGTAGCCCATCTTTTATACCAATACAAAACAATGTACATAATAACACTTCCAATCAGTTAAGATCAGAAGCCATGAGAGCCACTGCCTGGTACTGGATCAGGGCATTATTATTATTATTATTATTATTATTATTATTATTATTATTATTATTATTATTATTATTATTATTATTTACTTTTAATCTGCACGTTTGTTACAATCACTTGCCGAGACACACTCAGCGACCTAGGGAGAGTGAAGGATAAGAAATGTTACAGAATGACTGAAAGCTTGGGGAGGGGAAGTGGCAAGAGCAGTAGCGAAATATCTTCATGTAATACGACACATACATTTAAATTGATAGGGTTTTCTAAGGATGTGGGCAGTACTTGTCAGCACAATCTTTCGGATTTCTCTGAGACATAGTTCTCCTGGGATATTATCCATATGTTTCTGACATCCCTTCCTTATCATACCCAAGGTACCCACAATAACAGGAACAGTTCTCGCTTTAAGATGCCACATCTTTTGTATTTCAATTTCCAGGCCCTTATATTTACTTAGTTTGTCAAATTCCTTTACATCTATTATTCTACAAGTATTTTCTTTCCTATCTCTAATGACTATGTCTGGTCGATTAGCCTGGATCATTCTGTCGGTGTTGCTCCAAGTAAGTTCCGTGAAAATATTTCTTTACACCTGGATTGGTGTTGTTTTGCAATATTTATTTTATTCCAAGTTGTGAATAGAAACACCAGGAACCTGTTACTGGTTTTCTATGTTTGTTTAGCCCTTAGAGGGGCCACATTCGTCCCATCAAATAATTTTGGTGGACGTTTAATTTAATTGAATCAAATACTACACGACAAGATGGCGGAGCGCGTCTTGAAAGTGTTGACGGGAAAATCCCAGGGGATAGTGACGACCGGCTCAGGATGATGTTCGTACCAGTAAGCAGGAGTGTTGATCTTTTAGTATTTACATATTTTCCAATGTAAATACTGTTCTACCCTGTTGTGGCGATTTTTGTATTTGTTTGGTGTCAGCACAGGACATCCCGAGACAAGATGATCTACTGTTTCATCAAATGAACCGCATAAATCTGCATTTAGGGTCAAAACCGTTTTGAAGAACGTTAGCCTGGCAGTTGTTTGTGAGCAAGCTTTGATCTTGCGCCGCTAATATAAAACCTTGAGTTTTTGCTTTCAGTTTTGAGCTTCTCAGCCACTGATGGGTTGTGGCTTGGTTTACATTAGCATTGTGGCTTCGAAGTATATACAGTCCATGTAGAGGTTTCTGTCTCCACCGCTCCTCAATTTGTTTCTGCCCGTTCTTTCTTGTAGTCTGTTTCGTCCATTTTGATGGCTTGGTTTTAGGTTCTTCCTCTAATTCGGGGTTAATACCGAGTTCCCTTGCGAATTTGCAAGCTTCCTTGACAATATAATGTGATCTTTTGCGGCTTCCGTATTTGCACACAAGCCGCAGCATCCAGTCCTCTGTACTATATAAATACTTGTTTATTGCTAACGTGGGAGACTTATAGCACAGTTCAACCGCCTTCATTCCTTTTCCCCCATTACTTCTAGGTTGATACAGGCGATCAACATCTGCTCTTGGATGGTGCATGATCTTAGTTGTGAGTAGCTTTCTTCTTCCTGTCTAGACATTAGAATTCTGTGAGATTCTAGTTAATGATGTTAAAACTGTATTGGGCAGCTGGAAGTGCCAGGGTTTTAATGGCCTCGATGCGATTTTGGGAGTTGAGTTCAGTTTTTAGTATGAGTATGTAATACTCCTTGCTTATTTTTTCCTTCATAGTAGCATGTTGTATTCCATCTCCTTCGTTTATCCCCCGGTATTTGTAATTTTCTTGTGGGTCAAGCTCTTTGATGGTTATGTCGGTATCTAATTTAATGGAAGCTACTTGTTTGAGCTTGCCTCTTACAAAAGTTCCTTTAGCACACTTATCAAAACCAAAATCCATCCAAATGTCATTGCTTAACTCTTTAACAGTTGTTAACAGCCCTACTAGCAAACAGCTTCAGATCGTCCATATAAAACAGATGGTTTTTAACCCATACCTGGTGTTACTCAGATCTTTTGAGAGTGGGATCAGTGCCATGCAAAAGAGTAAGGGGGGAGTTACCTTCAAAGATGCCTCGTTCGATGTTGATGTTGTTAGATTGGCTCATCTCATTATTATGCTGTAGAAGGAGACGTGTATTCCACTTGGCCATGCAACCTTGTAAGAATTTGGAGACAACACAATCAAACACTTTCCTGTCGTCTGTCCATGCCATACTCAGGTTCTTTTTCCTCCGGCAATTCTCTACAATCATTTTATTTATGAGTAATTGATCGTTGCATCCATAAGTATTCTTTTTACAACCTTTTTGAGCTTGTGGAAGGATAGAGTTCTGTTTCAGGAAAGCGTATATTCCTTCAGTTTGAATCGAAGTGAGGATCTTGTACGTGGTGTTGAGACATGTTGTTGGTCGGTAGTTCTTTGGATTTTTCCTGTCTTAAATTTTTGGTAGAAGGTATGTTGTTGCTTTGGTCCACCAAGCAGGTATTTGCTCTGGGTTCTAGATGACATCAGTTAAGGATGCAGCAAAATTTTGCTGTACTTCTATCAAACAATTCAACCAGAGGTTAGGGATCTGGTCCAGTCGTGGGGGTTCTCCATTTGTGACACTTTCTAAGAACACATATTAGCTCTTCTACTCCTATTGCCTCTCATTTCTCCTCTTCAACTTCATCCAGTCTCACTTTCTCACGTTTTATCCAGTCAGCTTCAACACTATACTCTTTTTGTTGCCCCATATCTTCTTCCACAACTCTTCCATTTCCTCAGCCTTAGGTGGCTTCTTTACTTCTATCTTACTTCTGTCTTACAATTTCGCTATAACATTTCTTTACATAAGTTTTGAATACCTTGTTTTGTCGATAAAATTTGATTCTTTTGTCGTATTTTCTGAGCCGTTGGGCTTTCACTTGTATTCGTTATTTCACAATTTCCTTGGTTACAGGGAGGTTTATAAAATCTTTGAATTTTATATTTTTGCTTGATTTTTCTAGCTTGTTTCTTCTTAACATTTACTCCTCTACCAAGTTCATCGAGAACTGATCTATTATTTGAAATGTTTTTTCTAGTAGAACTGTTATATAAAATCTATTAAAAACCAACTCCTTCGAAGCTGGATCCAGGGAATTCCTTGATTAATATCCCACGAAGTTTTCCTTCAATTGCACCGATGTTATCATTTATAAGCGTAGGAGTGGCTGTGTGGTAAGTAGTTTGCTTACCAGCCACATGGTTCCGGGTTCAGTCCCAATGTGGCACGCCGTGGGACTGAACCCGGAACCATGTGATTGGTAAGCAAACTACTTACCACACAGCCACTACATTGTTGCCCGCAAAAATTCGATCTCTTTTTGCATTCCTAATTTCAACTTAGGCGGTCTATTGACATGGTTGGTCCTTTTCTCTGTCGTCCTGGTACCTCGTTGAGCAGTTACAACTTCAGTAGTAGAACAGATGAGGTTTATTTAAGCTCGTTAGGTTAGTTCCCTAATTTATTAAGAACTAAGAACAACATTATATAGCATGATTGTGTTGTTATATTTTATGCTGTTTGAGAGATCTGGTAGCGGTTCTCTATTGATCATGTCAGTAAATTCAGTCTTGCTGAGTTCTCTCATAATATCTTCTTTTGCTTCTATGATCTTCTCTTTATTATTCACCTCAAATTCTATGTCATATCTATTCTATTGAGGTAGGTCTACATTTTCCTCTTTTTCCATACCTCTGTTCTTCACTATTCTCCGTTCAGCTCCCTCGTTGGGATGTACAGCTCGTACACTGAGTTCTGTGCTTCTCTTATCTATTTTATTTACATTGTTGCTCTTTTCAATTGGTCTGCTATGAGTGGCTGTGTGGTAAGTAGCTTGTTTACCAACCACATGGTTCCGGGTTCAGTCCCATTGCGTGGCACCTTGGGCAAGTGTCTTCTACTAATGCCTCGGGCCGACCAAAGCCTTGTGAGTGGATTTGGTAGACGGAAACTGGAAGAATCCAGTCGTATATATGTATATATATGTGTGTGCGTGATTGTTTGTGTGTCCCCTAGCATTGCTTGACAACCGATGCTGGTGTGTTTACGTCCCCGTCACTTAGCGGTTCGACAAAAGAGACCGATATAATAAGTACTGGGCTTACGAAGAATAAGTCCCGGGGTCGAGTTTCTCGATTAAAGGCGGTGCTCCAGCATGGCTGCAGTCAAAATGACTGAAACAAGTAAAAAGAGTAAAAAAAAAAGAGTCCTAATTTGTTTAATTTCAGCCTCAGTTAACCTTTTATTCTTAATGATGTCTCAACATACATTATTTAGTTTATTTGCGCTTAAATATTTGCGTACTTCATTGCCTACTAAGTTTCTCCATGAAGTGTATGTTTGTACAATGAGGTGATTGTTTGGGTTCCGTTGGACTGTATAGAAAGCTTTCAACACATCTCTATAATCCTTTCTAGTCCATTTTATGCATTTTGGTTTAGGTTGTGGTTTTGCTGGTGTCCTTATAGGCCTAGGATTAGGCTTATCCTGGTTCTAGTTACCTAGTAGTTCGTTCTTTTTGTTGGGGTTTTTTTTTTTAGAGAGAGTTTGTTCCGGAAACAAACTTTTCGACCTCATTTTAGTTCCCCCCTGGGTAACGTGGTCTTTATCCCAGGGGATGACCGATCCGGCATGAGCTTTGGTTTGTCATTAAAGCATTGAAGGTGACAATAGGAGGCGGGTCTGTTTGTTCAGAGTTGACCTTTTGACATGACACCTCTTCCTTGTTCTTCGAATTGATATATGTCTCATATCGTAGGCTGATAGATCGGAAATCGCCTCCATCTTTTTTTGGTAGCTATGTTTCCGGGTATAACTGTTTGCTGATGTTTTAAACTGAGTGACCAATTTGTTCCTTTTTATATTTGTTTGTGGGAAGTTGCTTTCTTTTATTTGATTCGGCGTCGCTCGTGACACGTATTTTTCTTTTATTTTCTCTACGCGTACGTGTTTGTCGTGTAGGCATTATTTACGTTGCTTGTAAATATCAGCATGTGCACATGGATGTGTGGACAGTTGCATGTATAGGTAATTATTCAATGTACAAACTTACTGTGTAATCGGTGTATTTTCCAGGGTTCGTGGTGCTGGTTTCGAAGTCTTGCGTATGTCACATGAGATATCGCGCGTTTAAGAAAGAAACTACGCTGTATCTAACAAAAATCTTTCCGATTTTTTTGCTCCTTTGCTTTAACAGAACTTTTTCTACAGTTGTATCACGAAGTTTTCCTTCAATTGCACCGATGTTATCATTTATAAGCGTAGGAGTGGCTGTGTGGTAAGTAGTTTGCTTACCAACCACATGGTTCCGGGTTCAGTCCCAATGTGGCGCGCAGTGGGGCTGAACCCGGAACCATGTGGTTGGTAAGCAAACTACTTACCACACCGCCACTCCTACGCCAATGAGTGTTGTCGGAGTTTCTACTATTCATGTGTACGTAAGAACAGTTTTAACATCTCTTAACTCTTTACTCTTTTACTCTTTTACTTGTTTCAGTCTTTTGACTGTGGCCACGCTGGAGCACCGCCTTTAGTCGAGCAAATCGACCTCAGGACTTATTCTTTGTAAGCCTAGTACTTATTCTATCGGCGTCTTCTACTATAGCCTCGGGCTGACTAAAGCCTTGTGGATTTGGTAGACGAAAACTGAAAGAAGCTCGTCGTATATATGTATATATACATGTTTGTGTGTGTATATGTTTATGTGTCTGTGTTTGTCCCCCAACATCGTTTGACAACCGATGCTGGTGTGCTTACGTCCCCGTAACTTAGCAGTTCAGAAAAGAGGCCGATAGAATAAGTACTAGGCTTACAAAGAATAAGTCCTGGGGTCGATTTACTCGACTAAAGGTGGTGCTCCAGCATGGCCACAGTCAAAATGACTGAAACAAGTAAAAGAGTAAAAGTGTATTCGTATTATTATTGGTTCGTGGCAGGCGGCAGAAGCATGCCACGTGTTCTTTATGATCACATGATAACTTCCTGTCTCGGCAAGTACATTGCCTTTTATGTAGAAGACTGCTGTTATTACGGTGGATGTAATTTCTGGTATTTACATCTTTTATTTTATTGAATATTAATAACTGCATTAATTAATTATGTAATCCTTCGTTTATATAACAAATTTGAAATTAATTTAAATCGTTGTCGCAACAACTTCATTAAAAATTAAATTTGGTATAAGAAAACTAACGTCTGTAAGCGGTTCTTGACATTATGACTAATCAAAAATATACTCCGGTGAATGTGTTAAATTTAGATTTATTTGGCAGAAGACTATGGTGTGGTTTTGTCATTATGTGTTTTATGTTTTAAAGATTCCATCCATCCAACCATCTTCTCTGCCTAGAGGAGGATCATGTAAGGAGTCCTCAAGCATCTCCTCTATTGGAGACTATCAAAAGCAACCCTCATTACACTTTCCACCTGGATTCTTAAGCGTGACCGAGTAACACTATGGATCTTATCGAACCATCTCGTTCTTGGTCTCCTGTTAGCTGGATTGGGCCTGAAGAATCAATCTTTTGTTTCTTTCCTGCAACATTCAAATCACATATCCGTAGCGCCGGAGCTGTGACCTCACAATGCGGAGAAGTACACACTCTGTAGAGTAACGTTACTACAGAATTCCTTCAAAGGAATCCCATTTTGGCCGCTTGTGTTCGTGTACGTAGTCTTTCGGTCATACCCAACGTTCATGATCATAGGTGAGAATAGGCTCGGAAACCGAAATAAAAATAGCAGGTTTGTTTTTTTTTTTAGGGCTTATAAATCTAATATTTTCCTATCCTTCCTTAATACCGGTTCCCATATGGTGTTCATATCTGCACTCGGTCTGCTTAGGAGGTTGTTGTATCCTAGCATATGTGCTGCTTCTTTTAGTTTTCGTATTTTCCAGTGGTGTTCTCTGTCTATTATTTTAATTTCATCCCACGGGGGGAGGTGGTCTCCATTTGTGAAGATATGAGCAGATATGAGTAGCATATGGGAACCGGTATTAAGGAAGGATAGAAAAATATTCTGGTGAAAATATGCTCTCCAAGAACAACGTATCTGCATTGCTTCAATAAAGCATTGGTTGCTTAACGATTAGAAAGTGATATTGATGTCCAGTCTAAAAGAGTCATGAAGATAGTTAATTAAGCCAAATTCCCAACCCTAAATACAAGACTTCAAAAGTCTCTGCCGAGGTATGAGCTCGGAACAAGAAGCTAAACATTTCTAAACTGAATGTTAGAAATGTTCTGTTAGGCGTAGGAGTGGCTGTGTGGTAAGTAGCTTGCGTACGAACAGCATTGTTGCGAGTTCAGTCCCACTGCGTGGTACCTTGGGCAAGTGTCTTCTACTATAGCCTCAGACCGACCAAAGCCTTGTGAGTGCATTTGGTAGACGGAAACTGAAAGAAGCCCATCGTATATATGTATATGTATAAATGTATGTGTGTGTATGTTTGTGTGTCTGTGTTTGTCCCCCTACATCGCTTGACAACCGATGCTGGTGTATTTACATCCCCGTAACTTAGCGGTTCGGCAAAAGAGACCCATAGAATAAGTACTAGGCTTACAAAGAATAAGTCCTGAGGTCGATTTGCTCGACTAAAGGCGGTGCTCCAGCGTGGCCACAGTCAAAAGACTGAAACGAGTAAAAGAGTAAAGAGTTAAGAGATGTTAAAACTGTCCTTACGCACACATGAATAATAGAAACTCCGACAACACTCATTGGCGTTTCCTTTGGAAGGCGGCATTTATGTTTTACTGAGATTTTTGAAGACCTGAGTTAATGGAACCTTTGTTAAGAAAGGAAAACCTGACGTCTTATAACGCACGGAGGAAAAAAATCAAACGTTTCCTCAAGAATATGGATTTTTTGGACAAAAGCAGTACAGGGGGGAATCTACATCCAATTTCCTAATCTAAATTACATTATTGAGTGAACAAAAAAAAAAAACATAATAATCCAGAAAAAATCAAATAACCTTAGAAAATTTGAAGGAAATGTTCTGGTATTTATTCCGGGCGCCGTCAAAGAGAATATTTTGGGGTGATGTTCATCAAAGCGTTCATAAAACAAAATTCGACAAAATTCCAGAACTTATTCAAGAGGAGATGTTAAAATTGAAGAATAAACTTTTTTTTTTTTGGCCCTCATGTCACATAGTTATTTCCTGGTGCCATAGATCAATCACACAGAATCTTTCTACTCTGCATCGACGTATTTTGGTAAACATGTGATTTTTGTTGTTGTTTGTTTTGTTTTTTTGCAATTCTCAAAGTTGAATCAAAAAATAGAAACCTTTTGAGATCTTTTCGGTTTGAACGGCAGTTTTTTCTAGCGGTGTCATATGAAATTGTCACCCATAATTATGACCCTAGTATCGATCTATTGCATTTCAATCTATTTTAGGGTTAGGGTTAGTTTGGGTTAGTTAGGGTTAGGGGTGAGGGGAAGGGTACCTTTTATCGTCACAAATGTAAATAAACCCAATCTGTTTCTTAAACGAGGGACATATTCATACGGCACAGAATGTTGTTTACCTCAATGGACGTCAGTGATTGGTTGAAATTGCAGAAATTGAAGAAAAAAAACAACAAATATCTTACAAACTATAGAATTTTCTCAATAAAGCCAAGAGAAAAAGATGTTTTATAAACACATTCTACCAGTATACGAAGTTTTAAATTTTTTAGTTATCTAAAAATTATGTTAAAAACTGCCGTTCAAACCGTTCAAACCTTTTGATTGTTGGAAATGATCTGTTTCCCTGATTTAACGAATACACGACACAAAATTAAATGAGTCATAGCCATCAGATATTCATTTATCTATTTATTTATTTGTTTCGGTCATTTAGCTGCGGCCATGCTGGAGGAACACATTTAGGCGAACAAATCGACCCCAGGACTTATTCTTACTTATTCTTTGTAAGCCTAGTACTTATTCTATCCGTCCCTTTTGCCGAACCGCTAAGTTACGGGGACGTAAACACATCAGCATCGGTTGTCAAGCGATGTTGAGGGGGACACACACACACACACACACACACACACATACATATATATATATATATATATACGACGGGCTTCTTTCAGTTTCCGCCTACCAAATCCACTCACAAAGTTTTGGTTGATCTGAGACTATAGTAGAAGACACTTGCTCAAGGTTCCACGCAGTGGGACTGAACCCGGAACCATGTGGTTGGGTGGTTGGTAAGCAAGCTACGTTATTTCAAAATTTTGCCATAAAGGCATTACAAAGAGTAGCTTGTGGGCTGGACAGAAACATTGATGAGATGAATGATGAAAAAGGATGATATTGATGGGAGAAGACAAAAAACGCCCGCCGAATTTTTGCTTCTCTAATACATTATTCTTTTTTTTTTACATAGTAAACCTCTTACTTTAGTATGTAATGTTAAATTATTATTAGATTTTTTTTTTCATTCTTTTGCCTATGTTTATTTTATATGGCGACGTACCGTAAAAGATTGGCGACGTACCGTAAAAGAGGGAATACAAAGGAGTGACAGAGAGAGAGAGGAGAAATGGAAAGAAAGGAAGAGACGAAAACAAGAGACTATGGTACTACAACCAGCCAGGAACAGTCTTCGCTACATTTGCGGTACCTGCCAGAGGAAGTGTTTGTCCAGGATAGGACTACACAGCCACAGCAGGAAACGTATCAAGACATGAAATATAAAAGCCGGACTAGACTACTTCATGCGCAACTCCATTGTCTCCCGAGACAGAAAGGATGCCAATACAATACCAATACTTTAGTATGTAAACCTCTCACTTTAGTTCTGTAGTTCGTTCTCAGTTGAGGCTTACAAACAATAAACACAAGACAAAACAACAGACTGAGGCATTAAACCTCCTACATTAATGTTAATACACAATACGAGGCACTAAGCCTCTTAATTTTTCCGCCCCGCCGTCACCCGACCAGGCTTAATGCCACACTCAAGCACCTCGATGGTGCTAGGTCGGGACTTTTTGGCAAAAAGCGAAAAGCTACTTATCACACAGCCACTCCTGCGCTTATATTCATAATTAATTTACCACATATTAGAGTAGCATCAAGTCTTACTTTTTGTCCCTATATGTTTATTCAATTACTTATCTTCTTCTCTGTGAGGTTACAATATGTCTTTATCTAATTGAATTCTTCTTTAATGTTTGGTAAATTTTGGTTAATTACACTTACATTTATGCCCAAGTGCCCCATCAAAACATTGTGTAAATCTAAGTGACCCACGATAATAAACCAGTTAAGAACCCCTTCTCTACAGACTCCACGAGTATTTTAGGATCTTTTCGGTTTGAACGGCAGATTTTAACATAATTTCTAAGTAACTAAAAAATTTTAAACTTCGTATACTGGTAGAATGTGTTTATAAAACATCTTTTTCTCTTGACTTTATTGAGAAAATTCTATAGTTTCTAAGATATTTGTTGTTTTATTTCTTCAATTTCTGCAATTTCAACCAATCAGTGACATCTGTTGAGGTAAAAAGCATTCTGTGCCGTATGAATATGTCCCTCGTTTAAGAAACAGATTGGGTTTATTTACATTTGTGAAGAAAAAAGATACCCTTACCCCCACCCCTAACCCTAACCCTAAAATAGATTGAAATGCAATAGATCGATACTAGGGTCATAATTATGGGTGACAATTTCATATGACACCGCTAGAAAAGACTGCCGTTCAAACCGAAAAGGTCCGTATTTTACCTGAATGACAGTTATTATTACTAGTAAATATGTTTCTGCTACACGTATTCACTATCACCGAGCATGCTCGGTAAATGTTTCGTTAATTTCCTAGTGCTTATTCTATCTTCATTCCAATTTCAAAGTTTCCCTTCTAAAATCCCTGACATCAGCCTTGCTATGATTTGTTAAAAACAGCGTAGATTGTTGACGTCGTCTTTCAGCTTTAAACAAGTCCCAACCGAGAAGATATTCAATCAAAAGTCGTTTAACAATGACCATCTTTCCTTTTTAGTTTTAGATACAACTGCTTTATTCGATGCGAGATTACTTTATTTCAGGCCGTAACATGTTATTTGAGGAATAATTCGTTGCTTTTTTCTAGCAAATCGCATGAAAATTTATTTGTGTTTGTATTTTCTTCAGTAAAATTTTTAATTCATTTTGTTATTTGGAAATTTATCGAACAATTTTTAAACCAATCGTCGTAAAATTAACCTAATAGCTCGAGGTCCCAGATATAATTTATTAATCTGAGATTCAGCAACTTCTTAATGTAGATATAATTGAAGAATGTCAGTTTCCATGGCGAGAACAAGTGCCGGTAATAAAACAAGGAAGAACACAAGAGAATCATGATTGATTATAATCAAACAATAAAAATTTTATAATGAATTGGACGCTTATCCATTACGAAAAATTAATGAGATGGTATTGAATATTGCTCCGAATGAAGTATAAAACACATTAGTAGCGGGTTGTGCTTATCATCAAGTAGCACTTATAGTGTCAGAATGACCTACCACTGTATTTGAAGCATATAATTCACTTTGCTGGTTTAATCATATACCATTTGGAGAAATCAGTGGAGCTGCATTCTTTGAACTTGTAATAGATGAGATTATATGAAAGAAAGATGTTAAAGGAGTTTTCACTTATCTGGGCAATATAACAATTGTTGCTGTAAGTCAATTATATTATGATAATAAGTTAAAGCAATTTCTCGAGATGGTAAAATTCTATAACGTTAACCTCAATCAAGACAAAAGTATTTTCTCAATAAAGAAATAAGCTTTATTATTTTCAGGAGTTACATTAGATCCATCAACGACAGTAAAGATACTATTGATAAATTTTATGGATAACAACCTAAAGTTAAAAACACTGACAGGCATATTTTCGCGTTGCCTTTTCGCTCACATCCAAGATTTTCCAAGAAAGATGAGATAATTGACGAAAAACAGGAAATTTGATGTGATAACTTGACGCAGATGTCTTTCAATATATTTTAAATAAAGTCGCCGACCTGGCAGAAACGTTAGCACGCCGGGCGAAATACGTAGCCGTATTTCGTCTGCCGTTACGTTCTGAGTTCCGCCGAGGTCGACTTTGCCTTTCATCCTTTCGGGGTCGATAAATTCAGTACCAGTTACGCACTGGGGTCGATGTAATCGACTTAATCCGTTTGTCTGTCCTTGATTGTCCCCTCTGTGTTTAGCTCCTTTTGGGTAGTAAAGAAATAGGTATTTCGTCTGCCGCTACGTTCTGAGTTCAAATTCCGCCGAGGTCGACTTTGCCTTTCGTCCTTTCGGGGTCGATAAATTAAGTACCAGTTACGCACTGGGGTCGATATAATCGACTTAATCCGTTTGTCTGTCCTTGTTTGTTCTCTCTGTGTTTAGCCCCTTCTGGGTAGTAAAAAAATAGGTATTTCGTCTGTCTTTATGTTCTGAGTTCAAAATCCGCCGAGATCGACTTTGCCTTTTTATCCTTTCGGGGTCGATTAAATAAGCACCAGTTACGCACTGGGGTCGATATAATCGACTTAAATGTAAAATAAACTGTGAAATATTAAGTATGCCGACGGCAGAAAAATTTGTAGGGACGGCAAAAAAGATTAATTTTGCAGCTGCGGCTGGACTGAAAAAAAGAAAAATTATCTGTTGACAAAAATGTACTAATGCAGCACCAAACCATGTTTTCAAAGGAGGGATACGACGTAAAAGCCACCCTCCCGAGTGAAATTATAGAAGAAGCGGCAAAAAAAAAATAGCCGTATTTAAAACTCTTGTTGTAAAAGAAAATAATCTAGACAAAGCACCAAAAGAAGCTATAGAAAAATGCCTACAGCCGATCTGGCAGAACATAGAATACCTGACCAGAGGCAAATGCTTTGCCACGCTAGTAGTGTATTTCAAAAGTGAAGAGAAAGCGAAAATACATTCGGTACAACCTTTGAAAACCACGGATTTTGTATTGCTGCCAACATACTTTGGCAGGCGCACGTCAATGATCACGGTAGAAGATATCCCGCCAGAAATGAACGTATCATGGCTATTCCCAGCCATACTAATGAGAATAATAGAAATAACGATATAAGAGACCTCAAAAATACCCCAGCAGAACTGGAAGGGGCAAGGCCTCGAGGTCATTATCCAAGCAGCGCCTCAGACCCTGAAAATGATCACAGAGAACATACACCTCGGAGAAGAAACCACCTTACGGGTAATGGTGGAGGGGAGAAGACCCCGGTGCTTCAAATGTAGAGAGAAAGGCCACATTCGGGCAAACTGTCCTACCCGTAAGGTGGAGACGGCTCAAAAAAAGAACGCAGAAGACCGACCAGTAGGCTCCCAGCAATGAAAACACTCAACTAGCTGGGAGTGAAGAAGGATGGTCTACGATAAAAAGGAAGAAATTAACCAAAAGGAAGAACCCCAATCCCATCCCTTCAACATCCAGCTCGAACAAGAAAAAAGCTCCCTCAACAGACACACACACGAAACTCAAACTACCCCAACCCACCACTATTCACCAAAAGAAACACCGATATCTCCTCCTTCCAACCCTGATAACCTCCCCTCCCCTCCCTCCCACTCAGCCCTGAAATTTCACCCCTCCAATCCCCATCCTCCAGTCCCCGATCTCTCCCCCGTATATCCCCTCCGTCCGGCCCAGAAAAATCATCCCTCCAGTCCTGGAAAAAATATATGGCAAAACAAGTTACTATTAGTGGCAATAAATGCCACGAACGAACAATTGACAACTAGAATTTAAAATATTCCTACAGCAGAAATCTTCAAAGGACATTACACTAAACGGATCTTTTCGGTTTGACCGGCAGTTTTTTTTTAATAATTTCCACGTAACTAAACACTTTTAAACTTCGTATACTGGTAGAATGTGTTTATAAAACATATTTTTCTCTTGGCTTTATTGAGAAAATTCTATAGTTTGTAAGATATTTGTTGGTTTTTTCTTCAATTTCTGCAATTTCAACCAATCAATGACATCTATTGAGGTGAAAACATTCTGTGCCGTATGGATATGTCCCTCGTTTAAGAAACAGATTGGGCTTATTTACATTTCTGAAGAAAAAAATATACCCTTCCCCCCACCCCTAACCCTAACCCTAACTAACCCTAACTCTAACCCTAACCCTAAAACAGATTGAAATGCAATAGATCGATACTAGGGTCATAATTATGGGTGACAATTTCATATGACACCGATAGAAAAAACTGCCGTTCAAACCGAATAGATCCCGCTAAACTTCCAGAAGGAATTATGATAATACAAATAGACGACATAAGCCTTGTAATATTAAAATCATATTTCCTCACAGACATAGGCTAGAGACACTATGGAGGGATTAGCATTAGCTAAGGACTTATGCCAAACAACTGTTGTCAAGTACAGGAAGAGTACAGCTATCGACTGAGTCAATAGTAAAAACTGACCCACCGGATTTCCTACCGAAAGAAGGTAAGAATTGCTTTCCCGTCATTGTAGCAATTGCGAAAGAGGTGATTTGGAAGACGCGAATGAAAGGGTTAATAACAGGCATTTTTATCTCTGGCCCTGGCTTGGTGAATTTCTTCACCTTCCACCTAAGAAAGAAAATAGGGTTAGATAAAAAATGCCTGTCTGCGAAAATGTTCCAAGATCGATGGAAGAATGTCGCACGAATGTTGCGTATAGATGGAACCGAATGAATACAACGCAGGATGAACCCAAAGCATCAGTGTTGAGACGGGGTCTCGTGGTGTCCGAGCATATCCCGCCTCTCCACTCGATTCTGTATTGTTGTCTTGTATATGTTATCATTCGAACTATTCATATTTATGTAAAATTTTTAAATTCATCTTTTTGTTAACTCATACGATAAATCTGACCCCATATCAGATTGTACTGTCCTCTCTTTGTTCTCCCCTTGTGGGAAATAAAAAATTTGCGAAATGCTTATCGGTATTTCATCTGACTTTACGTTCTGAGTTCAAATTCCGCCGAGGTCGACTTTACTTTTCATCCTTTCGGGGTCGATTAAATATGTACCAGTTACGCACTGTGGACGATATAATCGACTTAATCCCTTTGTCTGTCCTTGTTTGTCCTCTCTGTGTTTAGCCCCTCGTGGGTAGTAAAGAAATAGGTATTTCGTTTGCCGTTACTTTGTGAGTTCAAATTCCGCCGAGGTCGACTTTGCCTTTCATCCTTTCGGGTTCGATAAATTAAGTACCAGTTACGCACTGGGGTCGATGTAATCGACTTAAAACCTGTGTCTCTCGTTAGTCCACTCTCTGTTTAGTCCCTTGTGGATAATAAAGAAATAGGTATTT
This sequence comes from Octopus sinensis, assembly GCF_006345805.1. Lineage (NCBI taxonomy): Eukaryota > Metazoa > Mollusca > Cephalopoda > Octopoda > Octopodidae > Octopus > Octopus sinensis. Next base: position 11,063,531 of record NC_043002.1, read on the forward strand.
CGTCTACCGTTACGTTCTGAGTTCAAATTCCGCCGAGGTCGACTTTGCCTTTCATCTTTTCGGGGTCGATAGATTAAGTACCAGTTACACACTGGGGTCGATATAATTGACTTAATCCGTTTGTCTGTCCTTGTTAGTCCCCTCTGTGTTTAGCCCCTTGTGAGTAGTAAAGAAATAGGTATTTCGTCTGGTATTTCGTCTGCTGCTACGTTCTGAGTTCAAATTCCGCCTTTCATCTTTTCGGGGTCGATAAATTAAGTACCAGTTGCGTACTGGGATCGATATAATTGACTGGCCCCTTTCCTAAAATTTCGGGCTTTATTCCTAGAGTAGGAAATAATATATTTTAAACATACGTCCAATTTACATTAGTAATTCATCACTTTTCTCAATTAATCATTGCCTTGTTATGTATTCTGTCCTCTATAAATATTTAATTGCAGTTCCTTTGAATTAATCAGAGTATCCTGACGCATTACTTTCATAGAAGCTACCCATCAACAACAATCACAAACCATCTATTAGAAAGTTGTTGACATTTCTCTAATTCATTACTGATCAACGATATATTTTATGTGTTTGATATTAGAAGGGTTCTGAGTTCAAATTCCGCCGAGGTCGACTTTGCCTTTCCCCTTTCGGGGTCGATAAATTAAGTACCACAAGAGAACTGGGGGGTCGATGTAATCGATTCGCTTACTCCCACGAAATTGCAGGCCATGTGCCAAGATCTGAAACTGATATTAGAAGACATGTTACCACACCGGACAAAAAGCTTAATGGTATTTATTCCGTCTTAAGGCGGCGAGCTGGCAGAAATGTTAGCACGCCGGACGAATTGCTTTGTGGTATTTCGTCCGCTGCTGCGTTCTGAGTTCAAATTCCGCCGAGGTCGACTTTGCCTTTCATCCTTTCGGGGTCGATTAAATAAGTACCACTTACGCACTGGGGTCGATATGATCGACTTAATCCGTTTGCCTGTCCTTGTTTGTCCCTTCTGTGTTTAGCCCCCTGTGGGTAGTAAAGAAATAAGCATTCTGTCTTTGCATAAGTCAGCGAGCTGGCAGAAACGTTAACACGCTGGGTGAAATGCGTAGGTATTTATTCCGTCTTTGCATTCTGAGTTCAAATACCACCGCGGTCGACTTTGTCATCCTTTTGGGGTCGATAAAATAGGTACCAGTCAACTACTTGCGTCGATGTAATCGATTAACACTTAACCCCTAAAGTTTAGGCTTTATTACCTTTATGAGAAACGAAATATGAAAATGCGAAAAGGCAGTGAATTACTAGAATGATAAGCGAGTCGGACAAAATGCATAACAGTGTTTCTTACAGCTTTATGTTCTGAGTTCAAATCCTTCGGTGGTCAACTTTGTCTTTCGTTCACTGGAGCTAATACAGTTTCGCACCTCTCCTTGAGAAATGCATTTTTTTGAAAAAAATGTTTCGGATTCCTACGTTTTATTACGAATATGCAAAAAGAAAAAAAAGTTGGAACTTTTTCGAATTTTTTTCCCCTTATGTTTTAGATGGTGGAGGCACATGGTCTAGTGGCTAGAGCAGCGGACTCGCAGTCGAGGGATCGCGGATTCGAATCTCAGACCGGGCGATGTGTGTGTTTATGAGCGAAACACCTAAGCTCCACACAGCTCTGGCAGAAGGTAATGGCGAACTTCTGCTGACTCTTTCGCCACAACTTTCTCTCACTCTTTCCTCCTGCATCTTGCAGCTCACTTGTGACTGACCGGCGTCCCATCCAGGTGGGGAACCTATACGCCAAGGAACCGGGAAGCCCGCCCTTATGAGCCAGGCATGGCTCGAGAAGGAACAAACAATGTTTTAGATGACGGAGATTCCGAATATTCTGGAAAGCACGTTTTCAAAATTTTAAATTCAATAATCATATAGATATGTATACAAAGAGATAGATATGAATGTCTTCCTGAGGTTAAAAACAACAGTAACAACGTCTTCTATAGGACCGCCACATTTAGTTGACAAATATATTTTATGAACAAACGAACAGGGATAAATAAATAAATGGATGAAAAAGTTCAAACTATAAAATTGAGGTGGGGAGTGAAATTTGAGCCCCTTATTAAACTTAATAACCTTAATTATTAAACATTGTTTCTCATAAAATGACGTATATTTGATTTACATTAAATTATTATTTACGATTATTTAAGGCAAAACACAAGTAAAACGCTAATTCTTTTCACTTTAATGTTTTTTGTCTGTATTTAATTTCGATTTGCATTTGTTCGTCAATACGCTTCGATCTCTTTAAAGTAAACAAAACCAAGAATTTTAATTGGCGGTGGTGAAATTAAATTTTTGGTTTTTTTTGCATATTCGTAATCTCCGACATCTAAAACGTAGGAATGCGAAAAAAAATTTTAATGCATTTTTCAAAAAGAGGTGCGAAACTGCATTAGCCTCCATTCATTCGGGACTCGATAAAAAATCCTGGCTCTGTGCAAAAAATTGGTAAGGCTGTTAGAAGACACACAAACATCAAAATTATTTTCAAAAATACTTGATTGCAAATTAAAATTTTCCTAGTTTAAATATGAACTTGTGGAGGCACATGGCCTGGTGGTTAGAGCAGCGGATTCGCGGTCGAGGGATCGCGGGTTCGAATCTTAGACCGGGCGATGTGTGTGTTTATGCGCGAAAAACCTAAGCTCCACGCGGCTCCGGCTGAAGGTAATGGCGAACTTCTGCTGACTGTTTTGCCACAACTTTCTCTCACTCTTTCCTCCTGCATCTTGCAATTCACCTGGGACGGTACGGCGTCTCGTCCAGGAAACCGGGAAACCGGCCCTTATGAGCCAGACATAGCTCGAGAAGGACCAAACAAACAAACAACAAAACTCTTCCACCTTAGCTTAAAAAAGAAAAGCATTATCGTATCTCATATACTGATTCTTGAACAAGACATTTCTGCAAAAAATCAAATGGTTCTGTGTTCGATCCCATTGCCTGGTACTTGTAGCAAGCGTCCTCTAACATAATCTCGGCTGGACAGTGTTTTGAGAGTGGAACTTTATGGAAAAGGAATTCTTTAACAATACGCCCTATATGCGCGTGCAATGCATATCCTTTTCTACTCTAGGGACAAGGCCCGAAATTTGGGGGGAGGAGGCCAGTCGATTAGTTCGACCCAGTACGCAACTGGTACTTAATTTATCGACCCCGAAAGGATAAAAGGGTAAAGTCGATCTCGACGGAATTTGAACTCAGAACGTAGCGGCAGACGAAATACCTATTTTTTTACTACCCACATGGGGCTAAACACAAACAAGGACAGACAAAGGGATTAAGTCGATTATATCGACCCCAGTGCGTAACTGGTACTGAATTTATCGACCCCGAATGCATGAAATGTAAAGCCGACCGCGGCGGAATTTGAACTCAGAACGTAACGGCAGACGAAATGCCTATTTCTTTACTACCCACAAGGGGCTAAACACAGAGAAGAGAAACAAGGACAGACAAACGGATCAATCGATTACATCGACGCCAGTGCGTAACTGGTACTTAATTTATCGACCCCGAAAGGATGAAAGGCAAAGTCGACCTCGGCGGAATTTGAACTCAGAATATAAAGACAGACAAACTACCACTAAGCATTTCGCCCGGCGTGCTAACGTTTCTGCCAGCTCGCCGCCCTAAAATTCTACATTAATTAAAATAGAAATAATGGTTTCTAATTTAGGCACCCGACCAGCAATCTTGCGGTGGGTTTGGGTGAGGTTAGTCAATTAAAACTGAACCCAGCATTAGACATGTACAGTATTTTACGGACTCTGTAAGGAGGGAAAGCAAAGTTGACCTGGGCAAGATTTGAACTCGGGATCTACACAACCAGAATAAATACCACAATATAAAACATATTTTGAAGATACTCGTCTCCAACAACATGCACAGTATGATTCGTTCGATAGAAATTGAATGTCTGTCAATTTTAACACAAATTCATTCAAATCTTTAGAATTAGTCAAATCCACACGACTATTCAAAATCTAAACGCACCACTGTGATGAAGGCATTGAAATAAATACGAATTAATTGTATCGGGATTCTTCCAATTCTTCGTTCACTTGGTTTTCTTCTATTCTCTACATTTGGATTCTTCCATTTGTCTATATCTATAACGATTCTTCCCTTTTCTGTTTATAGTTGGATTCTTCCTTTTCTCTTTGTATCTCGATTCTTCCATTTTGATTTCTTTCTTTTTTGCAATTGGATTCTAAAATTTTATTTTTGTATTTGGAATCTTCCGTTTTCTTTTCAGATTTGCTGCCTTCTCCTTTCTATATATCTAAAGGATTCTTCTATATTTTCTCTATTTTTCGATTCTTCAATTTTATCTTATATTTAGATTATTCCATTTCCAAATTGCAAGTGGATTCTTAATTTTTCTCATTATATTTAGATTATTCCATTTTCTCTTTGTATATGAATTCTACAAATAACTTTCTTCGTCTTGGGGTTCTACCAGATTTTGTATTTGGGTTCTTCCATTTTTTCTTTTCGTTTGAATTCTTCCATTTTCTCTTTTCGTTTGGATTCTTCCATTTTCTCTTTTCTTTTAGAACCTTCCATTTTTTTCTCTTTGAGTTAACCCATTTTTCCATTGTATTTTTCCATTGTATTTTTCCATTTTGTCTTTGCACATTCATCCTTCAATTTTCTTTTTATATTTGCATTCCTCCATTTTCTCTTTTTTCCGTAAATTCTTCCATTTTCTCTTTGTATCTGGATTCTACCATTTCCTCTATCATGTTTAAATTCTTCCACTTTCTGTATGTATTTTGACTCTTCCATTTTGTCTTTCTATTTGGATTATTCCATTTTCTATTTTTATTTCAATTCTTCAATTCGGTCATACAACGTCTTGCTTTAACAACACAGTTCCATTCCTGATCTTAAAAACATGACAGAATTATCCCACTCAAAGTAGACCAGTGTTTGTAATTTAAAAAAATACTCATTTGAGGATGTATTCGTTGCTACCAATAGACAATATGATATTTAAATGCAGAGGCGGTGGTCTTTTCAACACAGAGTGAATTTTAAATGCATAGAAAAGTGTATCAGCACGTTTGTTCCAAGTAAAATTTTATCTCTTTGAATTTAGACGTTCAGAGGTTTCCTACTTAGATTATCGTTTCCCATCGGTTTTTAGGAACTTTGCCAATGCGTAGTTTCAAGTTTGAATCTTTCTTCATTCTTTTATTCTCTTATTCTTTTACTTGTATCAGTCATTTGACGGCGGCCATGCTGTGGTACCAGCTTGAAGAAATTTTAGTCGAACGAATCGACCCCAGTAATTTTGTTGTTGTTGTGGTTGTTGCTGTTGTTGTTATTGTCTTTTAAGCCTGGTACTTAGTCTATTGGTCTCTTTTGTTGAACCGTTAAGTTACAGGGCTGTAACCGCATCAACACCGATTGTCAAATGGCGGTAGGGGACGAACACGAACACAAAGATACACACACTAACACACACACGCACGCACATACACACATACACCAGCACATAAACACACACACACGCATACATACACACATACACACACATACACACACACGCACACAAACAAATACATATATACACATATACGGTGGGCTTCTTTCAGTTTCCATCAATCAAATCCACTTACAAAAGGTTTTGGCCGGCCCGAGGCTATAATAAAAGACACTTGCCCAAGATATCACGTAGCGGGATTGAACCCAGAAGCAGTCGTTAGGGAGCAAACGTCTTGCAGCACAGCAACCTCTGCGCCTATAATAGGGACTAAATTTCTCCCGTATGTAAAGGGTCGCTCACCCACGCTTTAATGAAACGGGTTTAATATATTAGTGAGAGGAAATTTACATATATTTACCGTCCAAAAGAGCTGGAGGCAACAGCTTTTCCTCTGCTGTATGATAGATTAAAGGGCTGATAAATGATGACAATTATAACACCAGAATTCGAATGACTAATGGATGCATCGTTTGCAGTCACTCCACTTTTAGCGATTGTGAATGATATGTCCATTAATCGTCCATTAGCAACATAGTCGTTGGTGGTTGCTGAGATAACACATTATTCAACTTGTGATTATATCATTACAAATAGAATACACAGTTTTCACAAAAACTACGTTCACCTTCTGGCGCAAGCCAATGAGAGAGGCTTTTACGTTGTCACACAATCTGCTAGAAATAGCAATCAAATCTCATCCAAGCCATATTTTAACGTTCTTAAACAGGAAGGACACATTGGAAAATGTAGTTCTAGATATACTTAGTCTGAAGAAAAAAATTTAGACATAGGCGTAGGAGTGGCTGTGTGGTAAGTAGCGTGCTTATTTGTGCCTGGGCCACATTAAGAAAAACTGGGCCACATTAAGAAAAACTGTTCCCAGGACCAAGGTAAGGTCCTGGAGCAGTTAATAAAAGTAACGCTTATTTGTGCCTGGGCCACATTAAGAAAAACTGTTCCCAGGACCAAGGTAAGGTCCTGGAGCAGTTAATAAAAGTAACGCCCCGCTCCCCCATTGGAGGGAGAGATGGAGGCAGTCGAGGAGGTGGAGATCTCTTCGAAAAAAGGAAAGAAAAGAAAGAAGGTGGTCAACAATGGTTGCCCACCGAACGACCCTAAAGCAGCAGGAGGGGAGGAAGATCCTCCGAATAAAGCGGAGGTACCACACCCTCCCGTAGCAAAGGGGAGAAAAAGAAAAAAGAAAAAGAACGGGACATTACCGGCATGCCCTGAAACTTTGTCGGTGCGAGGTGTGCCACCGACAGAGAAAACTGTGGCCCCTCCCAGAGCGACGAGAGATGATTTTGTTATCTTCTTCCATAAGGGAGGGGCAATACAGAGCTTCTTAAGGAAGCTAGAGAGTCGGAGGGAGGAGCCCATGCCCTGAACTGAAGACCCGGATTGGCCTCCGCACGTGACTACGGAGGTCAGATCGGAAATTGATATGTTCAGGGTGGTTGACTCCTTCCCGTAGGACCTGTTTAGGTTCGACTTCTGGGGCCCCGATCTGGAGCTGGAGCATTGCCTACGGGAGGTATACGACCTGATCAGGGAGGAAGGATAAAGAGGCTTTAGTGCCTGAATGTTTATTGTATGTAAGAGGCTCAGCGCCTCAATTTGTTATGGACTTTTAATTGTAAGAACTGAAGTAAGAGGTTTAATACCTCGTTTTTTTTTTCCTGTATAAAAAAAGAATAACGTATTAGAGAAGCAAAAATTCGGCGGGCGTTTTTTGTCTTCTCCCATCAACATCATCCTTTTTCATTATTCATCTCATCAATGTTTTTTGTCCAGCCCACAAGCTACTCTGTGTTATGCCTTTATGGCAAAATTTTGAAATAAAGTAGCTTGCTTACCAACTACATTGTTCTAGGTTCAGTTCCACTGCGTGGCACCTTGGGCAAGTGTCTTCTACTATAGCCTCGGGCTATAGTAAAATGTATTATTAACAAGTTTATAAAGCTACAGTCTATATTAATGCATTGGAATATTTGATAGTTTATTGTTCTGCTATTGTTGTTGATTGCTAGCAATCTTGTCTGTTCTCTCATTTATTTATTTATTTAACCACGTATGCCTATCATAATATTGATATTAAAATTTTGCCGCAAGGCTGACAAGTTCGGGGAATGGGGTAAGTCGATTACATCGACTCCCAGTGCTCAACTGGTACTCATTTTAACGACCCCGAAAGGATGAAGGGCAAAATGGACCTCGGTAGAATTTGAACTCAGAACATAAGGACGGACGAAATGCCGCTAAGCATTTTACCCGGAGTGCTCACGAATCTACCAGCTCGCCGCCTTGGCATACACATCGATGATATTAAGGTCATATACTCTTTTTACTCTTTTACTTGTTTCAGTCATTTGACTGCGGCCATGCTGGAGCACCGCCTTTAGTCGAGCAAATCGACCCCGGGACTTATTCTTTGTAAGCCCAGTACTTATTCTATCGGTCTCTTTTGCCGAACCGCTAAGTGACGGGGACGTAAACACACCAGCATCGGTTGTCAAGCAATGTTAGGGGGACAAACACAGACACACAAACACACACATACATATATACGACAGGCTTCTTTCAGTTTCCGTCTACCAAATCCACTCACAAGGCATTGGTCGGCCCGGGGCTATAGCAGAAGACACTTGCCCAAGATGCCACGCAGTGGGACTGAACCCCGAACCATGTGGTTGGTTAGCAAGCTACTTACCACACAGCCACTCCGGCGCCTATATCTCGTTTATTTTTACTTCTGTGATCTTGTAACGGAAGCGATTACGTTTTTTTTTGTCCACGTCTAACGTACGTGCTTCCTGATAAAATCTCTCATATTTGGCAGTTTTGTTCATTTTAGTATCCCATTGTTTGGAGAAATACCTTTTCTGCGAAATTTTTGCGACTGAATGCAGTTGTCTTATTATGAAGGTACGAAGGTTTTTCATCTGATTCGTATATACTATCTAGGTTTAGGAAACGTACGAAAGCAAGGTGAAAACAACTGCTCTCTAAACACTGCACTTGATTCTGATGAAAACAATATCAATGCTTTTTGGTTGTAGACGCAGTCTTCTGATTGCTATGCTTATTTTTGTCATCTTTTCTTTGTATCTCAGTATCAAGATGCCTACCAATCGATATTGTATCACTAAAACATGTAAAGGAGTATACAATTTTCAGATTAATAGCATTGACTTCACTTTGGAACTGTTTTCATTTTTTTTTTTTGTTTGTTTGTTCGTTTTTTACAACGAATGTTTTGGATCTTTTCGCTTTGACCGGCAGATTTTTAAAATAATTCTTTGTAACTAAACACTTTTAAACTTCGTATACTGGTAGAATGTGTTTATAAAACATCATATGATACCGCAAATAATTGTTGTTGACAAAGATCTGGAGATATTGTATTCACCTCAATAGACGTCATTGATTGGTTGAAATTGCCGAAATCCAAGAAACTAAACAACAAATAGCTTACAAACTACAGAATTTTCTCAAGAAAGCCAAGAGAAAAAGATGTTTTATAAACACATTCTACCAGTATACGAAGTTTGAAAGTGTTTAGTTATAAAGAAATTACTTTTAAAAATCTGCCGGTCAAATCGAAAAGATCCA
>NC_043002.1:11077681-11087681 GCF_006345805.1 Octopus sinensis
CGAAAGACGAAGACAGGTGTTCCCCCAACATTTACTTCCTCCTCAAAATATTGTTGAAATGTACAGAAAAACAAAACACGAAGACACGTGTAATAGTTTGACGAAGCAGGTGTAATAATTTGACGCTGGGGAAGGTGAGAAAGTCTTTTACGTTTCAACAGGAAGGAACACGGGGAAATAAACAGAATAAAAAAAAACTTGTGAATTTAGCGGTCAATCATGGCGAATATATAAATATATATATATAAGTTCAGCAAAATTTAGATTCAGATGAATATGGTACTTAAGTTAAAGGCACCAGAATTCTGTATGGTATTATCCATATAAATCAAATGGGGTGATTATAATCATAATAAGCAACAAGGATATCCAAGGTAGTGTAGTAGAATCGTTTCATGCTACTTCATTTTATTAAACACTGTAAGTATTACATCAGTTTTAAAATGTCGAGCAATCTTCAGCCACATATAGAATTCTTTTAATTAAATGAACAATGTACATTTTTATACTTATTTCATTTGCCAACATTACAAAGAGGGTAGATATATAGACAGAGAGGTTAATTTCATCATTAAGAACATGGTAGTAGAATGTCCCTTCTCCATCTGTAGATTTTTTGTCACTGAGTTCACTTTGTTATTTAGATATATCAGTGGGGAGGGGGTTTCTTTTCTTGGTTCAATGGAGACAAACAAGAGTTTTTTTCTATTTATAGATAGAGGAAGGGGTAGTACTACCCCTTCCTCTATAAACAGAAAAAGACCGATAGAATAAGTACTAGGCTTACAAAGAATAAGTCCTGGGGGTCGATTTACTCGACTAAAAGGCGGTGCTCCAGCATGGCCACAGTCAATTGAGTGAAACAAATAAAAGAGATAGAAATCACACCGATAAAAATTCAGTTAGAGAAAACCCTACCAATAGGAGCAACACAAATAATAATAAAAGAATGCATAAACGTAAGAACTGTAGATTACGTAACTATATATGGTATAACATACCATATAATGTAGCAGTTACAGGAAAATTATGCAAGAAAATATTTTCAATCATAGCAAATAACTTTCCACCCACTCATAAATATAGTAGTATTGTATCCACTAAAACTATTTGAATCTCTTATTCGACTCTCCCCAACATGAACTGCCTCATAGCTAAGCATAATAAAACCAGAATTTAAAAAGCTAGATTAAGGGCAAACAATAATAATCACTCAAACCCCAATATTCCAAGAACTAATAATGGTAGTAACCAAATTAATAACAATAACCAAGTTATTATTCCTACAACTATGGTGTCTAACCACCGGGTTAACGACTTAGAGATAACTGATAGTAGTTCCCTAAATAATGACTTTAGTATTGATAACAGCAGTAGCTATACTAATAATAGTAACAGTAACTATAATAATAATAATAATAATAATAATACAAAAGATGTGGAATCTTAAAACAAAAACTGTTCCTGTTATTGTAGGTGCCCTAGGTATGATAAAAAAAGGGATGTCAGAAACACCTAGACAATATCCCTGGAGAACCGTGTCTCAAGGAAATCCAAAAGATTGTGCTAACAAGTACTGCCCACATCCTTAGAAAAACCCTATCAATGTAAATGTTTGTGTTGTATTACATGGAGATATTTCTCTACTTCCCCTCCCCAAGCTTTCAGCTATATTTCAACAACTCTTAACCTTCACTTGCCCTAGGGCGCTGGGTGTGCCCCGGCAAGTGATTGCATCAAACATGCAGATTAAAAGTAAATGACAATAATAATAATGATAATAATAATTGTTTGACCTTAACCAGTTGAGCATGTCCCTTAGTGGCTGACGATATGTGCATCTCTGATCACAAGCAGAAGTAGTGGGGGAGCATCATAGCCATGTGTTGAGAGGGATTCTTTGGGGTTTGAATAGTTCGCCTCTGGAAACATGGGTGGTTCTTTCAACATCCTTAAACAACCCTTATTCAGAGACCGTTTGAGCGGGATGGGCTACTCAACCTGAAGAAAATTCTAACTGGGCCCCACCTCCAAGGTCATGTGCTGTTTATCTTGATATGAGGATCACCATGTCACGCACATATGGTTGTGATGCATGTGCCTGGTGTACCCTTATCAGACGGGTAGTCATGATGGGTATATTGGGCTTCGTATATTTTACCCCAGTGTCGCCTTGATGGCATGAACTGCTCTCTCACTCAATGATAATAATAATAATAATAATGATGATGATGATAATAATAATAATAACACAAACAGTAATTACTATAGTAATAATCATGATAGTAATAACAATGTTGAGAATGGTAGTAACAGCACTAATTATAATGATAGCAATAATATTAGGCCCAATAACACTACTCCTATATCGAATCACAGTGTAACGGATGAACCGATAAACCCAGACCCAACACGGATTAGTGGCACACCATATGATACTGCCGCGTTAAATGAAGCTACTACTACTAATAATAATAGAATAACTCAGTCCACCTCAAACAATAATTGCGAAAATAATTATACTAATCACAATACCAATAAGGAGAATATATTTTAGATTAAAAAAGAACTTTGTTTATCCTAATTTTGAATAATAAAAGAAGTATTTGTAAAAAACGCATTGTTTATGGGATGACCCAGTATATATATATATCACGTGATTACGTGACCGACCAGACCATCAGATATTTTACACATCGCTGGTCACAATGCGTTCGCACAGTTTTAGCCTTCAAATGACGCCACCCCTCTGGCTAAGCGAGCAGGCCAACAGAAGAAAGAGAGAAAGAGTGGTGAAAGAGTACAGCAGGGATCACCACCCCCTGCCGGAGCTTCGTGGAGCTTTTAGGTGTTTTTCGCTCAATAAACACTCACAACGCCCGGTCTGGGAATCGAAACCGCGATCCTATGACCGCGAGTCCGCTGCCCTAACCACTGGGCCATTGCGCCTCCACACCACACACACACACACACACACACATATATATATATATATATATATATAATATATATATATATATATTATATATATATATATATATATATATATATATATATATATATAATATATATATATATATATATATATATATATATTGGCCTGCTCGCTTAGCCAGCGAGGTGGCGTCATTCGAAGGCTAAAACAATGCGAACGCATTATGACCAGCGATGTGTAACAACATCTGATGGTCTGGTCGGTCACGTGATCACGTGATATGTATGTATGTATGAAAGAAGGTTTGAAAATGCAAATTTAAAGATGTTTATTCACTTGACCGGTTTCACTTTTTTAGAAAAAGATTGTCAAATGCTAAATGTAAAGCTTTGTATGAGTTTTGTTGCGTGAACTACTGGTTGTCACAAAAGTATTAAAATACATATATGCATTCTTTGATAATAATAAGAAAAACAGTTTAGAAGGAAATATTTGAGGAAATATTAAACAAAAAGTATTACGAGTTCAATAAAAAAAATCATGTTTGTTTGGTAGTATATATATATATATATATATATATATATATAATATATATAATATATAATCGTGAATTTCATTACAAACAACATGGACCAAATTTCTTCTAAAGAAAAAAATATATATTCATATAAATTAAACATTACATCATGAATAGCGATTGCGAAACCGGTCGATACATTAAAAATTATATTATAACCATGTAAGTGTGCGTATTTTCCTTTTTAATTTCTTATATAAATTACAATCCCCCACGTGGGGACAACCGAAATTCCTCTTTTCTGTTACTACTACATATATATATATATATATATATATAATATATATATATATATATATATATATATATATATATACAGAAAGAGATATATTTAGGAGTTTACAAAGAATTTGAGATGAACCAAGTAGTTCATTAAGTAGTACTCAGAGGCATCAGTTACTTAATATCCAACCCTTCCATCGAGCTGAAGTAATCCAGATGTAGAAAGGTTGGCGAGAAGAACAAACGAAGAAGTATGACAGACGAACAATAACAGGTGAAGAACCTATATATATAATAAATTCCAAATAATATTTACATGATGCAAGCAGGTTTTATCTTTACAGCTGTTTCGAATTATCCGTGAATAGTTGATATAACAATGCAAAGAGGTGCAATACTAAGGCAATATTGCTCAAAAACACAAGGCGGCGAGCTGGCAGAATCGTTAGCACGCCGGGCGAAATGCGTAGCCGTATTTCGTCTGTCTTTACGTTCTGAGTTCAAATTCCGCCGAGGTCTACTTTGCCTTTCATCCTTTCAGGGTCGATAAATTAAGTACCAGTTACGCACTGGGGTCGATGTAATCGACTTAATCCGTTTGTCTGTCCTTGTTTGTCTTCTCTGCGTTTAGCCCCTTGTGGGTAATAAAAAAATATGTATCTCGTCTGTCTTTACGTTCTGAGTTCAAATTCCACCGAGGTCTACTTTGCCTTTAATCTTTCGGGGTCGATTAATTGATTATTTAAGTACCTTTTGTGATTAATTTAAGCACCATTTGTGTACTGGAGTCGATCTAATCAACTAGTCCCCTCCCCAAAAAATTTGGGCCTTTAGCACGCCTGGTAAAATGCTTAGCTATGTCCTGAGTTCAAATTCTGCCAAAGTTTACTTTGTCTTTCATCCTTTCGGAATTGATAAATTAAATACCAGTTGCATACTGGGTCGATCTAATCGATTGGTCGTCTCCCCAAAAATTTTGGTCCTTGTGCCTAGAGTAGAAAAGAACATTACTCATTAAGACAAATGCCAGAATAGAAGCAACGAGCAGGAATTTTGGTGGCTGAGCATCTCCGTGCGAGAGAATCAAATTTCCTCGGGAGACGAATGAAGAATAATATTGGATTCAAATTTTGGCACAAGGACAGCAATTCCGGGGAAGGGGTTCAGTCGATTACATCGACTCCAGTCCTTAGCTGGCATTTATTTCATATATTTCTTTGTTGCCCAAGCAAGGACAGACAAAGAGATTAAGTCGATTACATCTACCCCAGTGCGTAACTGGTTCTTACTTAATCGATCCCGAAAAGATGAAAGGCTAAGTAGACCTCGGCGGTATTTGAACTCAGAACGTAGCGGCAGACGAAATACCGCTAGGTATTTCGCCCAGCATGCTAACGGTTCTGCTAGCTCGCCGACTTAGTATGGCATTTATTTTATCGACTCCAAATGGATGAAATGTAAAGTTGACCTCGGTAGATTTTGAACTCAGAACATAAAGAAGAATAAAATTCCGCTAAGCATTTTGCGCCACATGCTAACGGTTCTGCCAGCTCGCCGCCTTACGAAGGGTGAATGATATTCTTTTCTACTCTAGGCACAAAGCCCGAAAATGTTTGGGGAGCGGGGGCCAGTCGATTAGATCCACCCCAGTACACAACTGGTAATTAATTTATCGACCCCGAAAGGGTGAAAGGCGAAGTCGACCTCGGCGGAATTTGAACTCAGAACGTAGCGGCAGACGAAATACCGCTAAGCATTTCGCCAACCGTGGTAACGTTTCTTATTTCTTTACTGCCCACAAGGGGCTACATACAGACGGGACAAACAAGGACAGACAAACGGATTAAGTTGATTATATCGACCTCAGTGCGTAACTGATACTTATTTAATCGACCCCAAGAGGATGAAAGGCAAAGTCGACCTCGGCGGAATTTGAACTCAGAACGTAGTGGCAGACGAAATAATTATTTCGTTACTACCCACAAGGGGCTAAACACAGAGAGGACAAACAAGGACAGACAAACGGATTAAGTCGATTATATCGACCCCAGTACTTATTTAATCGACCCCGAAAGGATGAAAGGCAAAGTCGACCTCGGCAGAATTTGAACTCAGAACGTAGCAGCAGACGAAATACCGCTAAGCATTTCGCCCGACGTGCTAACGTTTCTGCCAGCTCGCCGCGTTGAAGGGTAAATAATAATAATATTGCTTGAGCTTTCTATCTTACTCCTCCAACAAAGCTGAAACGAAAATGTTAACGTGAGATTAAGAAAGGAGAAATGAAGAACATAAATTTCCTTAACACTTCTCTAGTAATATCAAGATATATTGTTGTTTAGCAAGCAGTCGTTGTTTTCCTTTGGTTCCGGGTCATTCTAACACATATTGTATAAATTACGTGCCTCAATTTGTAGAAAAGTTTTCTTAGTGAACAAAAACTAATTTGGCATCAGTCTTCAGATAACAAACACCTCACACGGATACAACATGTATTTTCTTTCTTCCGGCATCTCAGTTCCGAACAATTTACCGGTGTTGCTATACCACATGTATGTACCTAAAAGTGTCTTTTCAGAAAATAATTATCCATGAGAGAAATTCCAGTAAAAGTACGAAAACTTTTCTGGCCCAAGGCCATCACAACTTACAAAAAATTATCATATCTCACATTTCAAGGACTAATTAGTAGCATCAACAGTAGTAGTAGTAGTAGTAGTAGTAGTAGTAGTAGTAGTAGTAGTAGTAGTAGTAGTAGTAGTAGTAGTGGTTGGTGTTGTTGTTGCTGCTGTTGTTGAAGTTACTCCCAGGTTGATTAAACCATTAATTATTTAGGGGTTAATAAAATATTTACAAATGAAATAGGGTAGATTTAATCGACCATCGACCAAACCTCCTCGATGGTTTTGGCATTGTACCTATGTTTAGAAATCCTAATTGCTAATATTGACAAGTCGGTGAACCGGCAAAATTGCTGGCGCGTCGAAAAAAAACAGAAAAACCGTGTGTTGAGGTATTTGCTTTTTCAGTTCTTTGATTTCGAAGTTCAAATCCAGCTGAAGTCATCTTCATCTTTCATCCTACCGGTAGCGATGAAACGAAACTCTACTCAAGGACTAACATCGATAACGATAATTAATCCCCTGTCCCATCTCAAAATTACTGCCTTTTACCTAAATTAAAAACCCTTATTATTAATCCAACGTGGTTGCACCCCCTACATCATCTATCATATTGGGACATTTCGTTTCATACATTTCTCTACTTATATTTCTATTGCCACTATTTTTACTGATTCCGGTAAAACCAACGCCCAACACCGTTTTTTTCTTAATATGTTCTATTATTATTATTATTATTATCATTATTATTATTATTATTATTATTATTATTATTATTATTATTATTATTATTATTATTGAGTGAGAGAGCAGTGCATGCCATCAAAGTGACACTGGGGTAAAATATACGAAGCCCAGTATACCCATCACGACTACCCGTCTGATAAGGGTACACTAGGCACATGCATCACAACCATATGTAGACGACACGCTGATCTTATATCAAGATAAACAGCACATGACCTTGCAGGTGGGGCTCAGTTAGAATTTTCTTCTGATTGAGTAACCCATCCTACTCAAAAGGTTCCTGAATAAGGGTTCTTTAAGGATGTTGAACGAAACACTCATGTTTCCAGAGGTGAATTATTCAAATCCCCAAAGAATCCCTCTTAACAGATGGCTATGATGCTCCCCAACCACTTCTGCTCATGATCAGAGATGCACATATCGTCAGACACTAAGGGACATGCTCAACTGGTTAAGGTCAAACAAATGACAAGCAAATATGTGGTATTGAGCAGAATATTTGCTGTAGCCCATCT
Source organism: Octopus sinensis (assembly GCF_006345805.1). NCBI lineage: Eukaryota > Metazoa > Mollusca > Cephalopoda > Octopoda > Octopodidae > Octopus > Octopus sinensis. The sequence continues at coordinate 11,085,299 of NC_043002.1, forward strand.
TTTATACCAAGACAAAACAATGTACATGATAATACTTCCAATCAGTTAAGATCAGAAGCCATGAGAGCCACTGTCTGGTACTGCATCAGGGCTATAATAATAATAATAATAATTATATTATTATTATTATTATTATTATTATTATTATTATTATATTATTATTATTATCATTATTATTATTATAATTATTATTATTATATTATTATTATTATTATTATTATTATAGACTTGCACAGTGGTGTAATTAACGTCTTTCACTATTGAATTGTATAATAGAGGTTTTTCTCTTAATCATATATATATATATATATATATATATATATATATATATATATGTTGTGAAATTTGATTTAGAATTGCTAAATTGAATTTTTCCCTGTAAGCTTGGAATAATATTCCCTACTACTACTATTATTATTATTATTATTATTATTATTATTATTATTATTATTATATACAGTATATATATATATATATATATATACTGTATATACATTCTTAACCGACATGTGAGAGGTCAACGAGAGGGCACCATTACTGAAAGAAATGGTTTCCATGCTTCAAGGAGAGGAAATTCGACCTCACTGACCTTCTGCGTTCTGGCCGACTTTTTTAGTTAAATAGCAATTGATTGAACGAGCTCATTTGCGAGGATCCGTGCCAGTCCAGTCGAGAATTAACCCATCAGATGGAATACCCTCACGATACCGTCGCCTGTCGCCTTCACTCAACGGGCATAATCCAAACGACTCGACGGCCGATATGGCGTGCTTCATCAAACACGACAAAGCGCTCGCCCATGTCGCTAACTTGACCAAAATGCTATTCAAGATCTCGGCTGGAAATTCTACTGCATTCTTCCAATATAGCACCTTCAGATTATTATATTTTCAGTCGTTTTTCACAGTCTGCAAGGTGTTTCGTTCAACACCAATGTGGAGCTGAAAACGTAACTCGATAAAGTATTGGTGTTAAAATTCGGCGATTTCTATAATCAAGGCATTGACAAATTAATGGAATCATCACTACCGTCAATTAGCAACATTACTGATGTTGCTAGTGATTGTGATGGTTAGAATGAAGGTGCTCGGTTGTTAGTAGTTGTAACCTTAACTGAAAGCAAAATGGAAAAGGTATATTTTTTTTTCTGCTTGACAATTCATCGCAATATATTTGAAACTACGTAAAATTTCTGCAAGTTTCAAATCTGATAAACAAAAGTTGTGAGAAGAAGAATAGAGTAACTAAAAGTCCATAAAACACCGCGATAACATTTTTTGTATTAATTCAAATAACACTGAAAAGAAACGAAAGAATTTATCTGATGACCTAATATAATATATAGGCTAGCTTGAAGACAAAAACCAGTTTCTTTTTTTGTTTCGTTTCGTTCACATTCTGTAGATATTTACATTGTTTCCTTTTATATTTTACTAGATATTTTTGTAATCCTACAAAAGTAATAACGTAATGCGTTTGTAATATTCCCTCTCTACTTTTTTTCTTTCATTTGTCTATGCCGTAATCTGACTAATTCAATTATTCTAAGTATTTATAACTCTTTATTTATGTTCACTCTAATCCCCTTATCTCTGATTCTTCATCAAACAGGAGAAAGTAATGACAAGATTGTTGTGACACATTTTTTTTACTAAGCCGAATTTCATGTGAATTCCTTTAGTAAAGCTCTGAGTTCTAACACTGTCTTTTCTTTATCGTTTGCATCGTACATCTTCAGGTCTTCCATGTACAAAAGTTGGCTGATTATCCTTTCATAGTATTTAAATCCGAGCCTGTGTGACTGTTAATTAAATGTGTTAACAGGAAGCAGACTAGGAATGGAGATAAAGAATTCTCTTGGAATATCTATTGAGGGTATGTTTTATGTACCTGTCATTAAGAGAACAACTTTAGTTAATAGCATATTAATTGGAACTAATGAAAAAAAAAAGGGTGATACTCTCTAAGATGGCTGATAGGGAAAATCCAGAAAAAGTCAAAGAAATTTTCACAAAATCTTTCAGGAAAAAAGGTATCATTAAAAGCTAGGATTGGTGATTGACTTAATGGATATTTTTTGTTCATTGTTTTATTTAAGATATTACATAAAAGGTGCTATTTTTTCATCTTTTGTCACGTGTATTGCCATTATATAAGTTGTTTTATCATTTTGTTACAAGTCACGTTTTATCAGTCGCTGACATGAAATATTTGGCTTAATCACACTTTAAACAATTACTCATTGTGTTTAAATGAAATATAAGCATTTTCTCATGTTTCTTTCGTTTCGTAAGCAGAACTGTAACTTACTTTGAGATTTAAAAAAAAATTTTTTTTTTTAGCTCTAGGATTCATGAGGCTGCTTACTGAGTTTCCATGGAGT
>NC_043002.1:11090181-11095181 GCF_006345805.1 Octopus sinensis
TTCCACCGAGGTTGACTTCCCCTTTTTTTTCTTTACGAATAGGTGAAACAGGTATCAGAACCAAGTTGTAGTTTTTATGCCTTTTAATTGAGGTCTCAGTTATGAACAAGTAGTATAAGTTATACAAAATATTTACAAGTGAAGACCATCTTCAGTGAAATCTAAATCATAGTGGCTCAATGTCTACTTGCCGTTGCTTGTCTCATGGTTGTGCATCTCTCCATGCTGAGATTAAGAGCTGAGGATGTCACGTCTTGCTTGCTGTGAGCCGCGGTGAAAAAGAGAGAGAAACAAGTCCCAGAATTCAAAAGTTACACGCTACTCCGCCTAGCGGCGAGCTATTGCGACAGCTACCGTCAGGGGAGGTTACTGTGCCTACAACAGAGACGGTTGCTGGCCGAGATCATAGCTGTCTCCTTGATGGTCCGGTGCAGGGTCCAAGGCCGACAAGTATGAGAAGAAGGAACAAATCCCTCGACTATCGCGGATGTTCAGTTCCAACGCCTCCACCTGGCGATAGGGACGGGGTCGACCCCAGTGCTCAGCTGCTACTTATTTTATCGACCCTGAACGGCTGAAAGGTAAAGTCGACCTCAGCGGAATTTGAACTCAGAACATATAGACGGACGAAATACCTATTTCTTTATTACCCACAAGGGGCTAAACACAGAGGGGACAAACAAGGACAGACATAGGTATTAAGTCGATTACATCGACCCCAGTGCGTAACTGGTACTTAATTTATCGACCCCGAAAGGATGAAAGGCAAAGTCGACCTCGGTGGAATTTGAACTCAGAACGTAGCGGCAGACGAAATACCGCTAAACATTTCGCCCGGCGTGCTAACGTTTCTGCCAGCTCGACGGACGAAATACCACCAAGCATTTTGCTTGGCTTATTAACAATTCTGCTAGCTCGCCATATTAAAAGAAAGGTTTCGTTTTTGGATGTGCTGTAGATATTTGTTGACCGAGTGTGATCCTATGGAATTGTAATGCCCAGTGTTTCTAATGTTCATGAGCTGACAATGATTAATGTTGTAAAAGTGGTTCTTTGATGTGTGCAATAGTTAAACATGGTTGCAGTTGACGTTAAGCCAGCATCCTCCCACACGGTCGCTTCAAATAGGCGTATATATGCAGGTGCTTGTTGAATAAGAATGATGAATACAAACGAAAAGCAATCGAAGAGTAAAGGTTGCTTTATCTGTATATGAACATGTTTGGTTACGTGTAATAGGCAAGTTTTTGTTTTAGAGTAGATACTCGAACAGATATATTCAAGCACTCAGTTACAACGTGTTAGGGAAATAACAGACCAAGAGCGGTTTGTTAGTAAACATCCAGAGGAGTTCGTAGTCTAATCGGTATAATATATATATATAATATATATATATTATATATATATATATATATATATATATATATATATATATATATTACATATATGTATATATATGTACATATTATATATATGTACATATATATACATATATATATATATGTACATATATATACATATACACCTTTCACAACTCATACACACACACGCACCTACACACCCACTCGAAACCCCATCATTTGCCGATGTTCTCTTCGCCATAGACTGTGCACTGATAGAGACTGTAAATTCACCCATTTACCTGGAACAAAACGCTCTATCCCCACAAACTACAACACCACCACAACCACCAATATCTCAAACAAGGAATCCCCAAATCTGCCGCTATTCCCAGCGAGACAGATTGTGTTTGCACAGGGATTGCCCCTTTACCCATCTCCCGGGGACTCGCCGGACATTTAAAGATAACCACTCATATAAAAATAACCACAACCACAGTCACCTACAGTTCCCTAGACAGGAAACCACCTCTTTTTTAGCTATAATGAATCTAGCAAAAGAACTGGAAAAAAACATCTGAGCTATCACCCACCACCATCCACCACTATTACCCCACTGCACATGCCATTAAAAAGCAATCAATAAACAAACAATCACCAAAACAATTAAAAAACCATCCACTCTCGCCTCAACATTTTTGCTTAACGCCCAAGGCATCAGCCCTTCCACAATACACAAAAATGGAAGATAAGATTCCTGGAGGACTGGGTCGAGGCCCATCCAAACCACATCCCTTTCTTCGTCCTCACTGAAACCCATCTTAGTGACCTCCACTTGGAAGCCGAGGGGAAAGTTAAAAATTTCAAAACCATTCGTGCTGATCGTGCTGGCAGAAGAAAGGGTGGGACTGCCATTTATGTCCATGATTCGTTCTCAACAGAAGCCATGAACATATTCCAATGGATACTGCGAAGCAGTCGCTGTATTCAGTCAAACCAACAACTTAACAGTAGTGGGCTCTACAGACCACCCCAAACGCCCCTACCATGCTTCAAGAATGCCTCAACAGCATAAAGTGGTTCATTCAGCAGTGTCAACCTGACAACATTTTAATGATGGGAGACTTCAACCTTCCCGGGGTTGACTGGTCTACAAACAGTCTGCCGCCAGGTTCTCTCTCTCAACCCCTGACAGAGAGGCAGTGGAATCGCTTCTTGACTTCATGGATGATTTCTTCCTGTCCCAACTGGTACTCGAACCAACGAGATGTCACAAAAACGTCTTAGACTTAATTTTCAGCAATCACACTGATACTATCCACAATATTACAGTGGAGAAAACCCTACTCTCCGACTATGACATGGTTCTCTGTGATCTGAGATTTCACTGGCCAAAATGCAAAACAAATGTCATCCCTCCTGTTCATCCATTTGACACCATGGATTTCCACAATGCAAACTGGGAAGCGATCAATAATGATCTTGCACAAGTCGATTGGTCCTTCACGCACACTACACACCACTAACATCAAAAAGTCCTGGCAGTCACTTGTAGACACCATCACGAACATATGTGCAAGACACACCCCATTAAGATCTGCAAACAAATCTAAGTGTCGAATCCCTAAAAATAGAAAATCTCTCATAAGAAAATTAAAAGAATTAACAAAAAGATCAACATGCTGAAATACTGTCAACAGCAACACACCAACCTGACTGCCATTTCGTCGCTAGAGATTAAAAAACATAAACTCCAAAACAACATGATGTCTAACATCAATAGTCAGCGAAGAGCTGAAGAGGCCTGGGCCATTGAGAAGATCAAACTCAATCCCAAAGTGTTCTTTTCATTTGCAAAAAAACACAGAGTCACTGGTTCTACTGTTGGCCCTCTGATTGATGAAAATGGTACTCTTCAAGACAATGGGAGAGATATGCCAAAACCATGGGAGAGATATTGCAGAAACAATATTGCTCTGTTTTCAGCAGTCCTGATATGACTGATCTGGGCTGTATCAGTGATGTTACTCCCCAATACACTTTATAGGACATAACATTTGGCGCTCCTGATGTCTTAGCAGCAATAAAGGAAATGAAGCATAATTCAGCAGTAGGTCCCGATAGGTTCCCTGCTTGTGTCTTGAAGATGTGTCAAAACCAACTTGCACCCCTCTAGCCAATCTGTGGCGGAACTCACTGGATGCTGGATATATACCAGAAGACCTTCTATCCCAGTCTGTCGTCCCAGTTTTCAAAAAAGGAAACAAATCGCTTGCCGTGAATTACCGTCCAATCTCACTCACCTCTCATATCATCAAGGTATTGAGAGGGTGCTGAGATCGCGTATGACTCACTTCCTTGAGAGTCATAATATGCTGAACCCCAACCAGCATGGATTCCGTAATGGGAGAGATTGCCTGACGCAGCTACTGCATCATTTTGATGACATTTTGAGAGCCTTGGGAGAAGGTTCCAACACTGATGTCATCTACCTTGATTTCAGCAAGGCCTTTGACAGGGTTGATCATAAGATCCTTCTGAGAAAGCTGTCCAATATTGGTGTCACTGGAAAGCTGCTGCAGTGGATCAAGTGCTTCCTGTCTAACAGAACCCAACATGTTGTAGTCGAAGGAGTCAAATCCAGCCCAGCCAAAGTCAGCAGTGGTGTCCCACAAGGCACTGTGTTGGGCCACTTCTCTTCATCATCTACATAAATGATATTACTGACACCATCAAACACAGTAACATCAGAACCTTCGCTGATGATTCCAAGCTCCAGAAGGTCATCAATGGCGTGGATGACCGAATAAACCTTCAGTCAGACCTACTGGCTGTTGTCCAATGGGCGGAAAAGAATAACATGTTGCTAAATGAAGACAAATTCGAACTGATCCACTTTGGAAGGGAGGACGCTCTGAAACTCCCATACTCTCTTCCTTCTGGAGAAATTCTCATGGCATCCAACAACATCAGAGACTTGGGAGTAACAGTGGACAACAACATAAGCTGGGCTACACATATAAGCAGCAAAGTTGATATGGCCCGCAGAATGTGTTCCTGGATTCCCAGAACCTTCCAGTCGAGAGATTCCCACGCTATTATCCTTCTCTTCTCCACTTTTGCCCGACCCCGCCTTGAATACTGCTGTCCACTGTGGTCTCCCTACACAAAACAAAATATTATGAGAATTGAAGCTCCCCAAAGGTCAATCACAAAAAAGATAGATGGCATGTCAGACCTTGACTACTGGGGTAGACTAGAGAAGCTGAAACTGTATTCACTCCAACGACGCCGTGAACGCTACATTATCTGTATGACGTAGAAAATATTCCATCAGCACTGTCCGAATGATGTTGGCTTCACCTTCAAAATACATCCAAGGCTTGGACCACGTGCCATCCGTCCACAACAAAAATCTAAATCGCATCACATAACGACAATACGGCACAACTATTTCACCTCAATTGGACCCGCTCTCTTCAACATTACACCAGGACACGTCAAAAAAGAAACTGACCACACAAAATTCAAGAAGTCTTTGGACAAATTCCTTCAAACAGTCCCGGACAAACCACCCACACCCGGATATGTCTCCGCAAGCAATAACTCTCTGCTCGAATGGGCCTTGGTGCCCAAAAGAAGTTGAAAGACTTCGCCAGG
>NC_043002.1:11097681-11110181 GCF_006345805.1 Octopus sinensis
TGTGTGTGTGTGTGTGTCTAACTACTTCTGTCCAACCAGCCACCATGATTGACCGCTAGCTCCAAAAGCCTTTTTTATTATTCTCTCTTTGTTTATTTTCTCATATTCTTTTCTGTTGCAGAGCGTAGGCTCGAAACTTGAAAGACATTCTCACCTTCCTGAGCGTTAAACTAATTCACCTGCACGTTTCATTTCATACACCTGTCTTTTGTTTTTCTGTAAATTTCAACTATATATATATAGTTATTGTGAAAGAAACTTCACTTTCGACTAAATAAAAGTACATTTTAGTGTTAAGTACAAGGCATATGAATTTCAAATTGTTGCCAAAACAAGAAAGATAATTATATTTTTGAAAATAATGTAAAGTGATGTGTCGGAAAAGAAAAATTTTGTTAATGAAATTTGAATGAATTCCAGTGATATTACTGCTAGTCACCCCTTCCGTTTCCTTTTTCACCTCCTAGCCATCATTATCATTATCAGTTATCCGTAGGGAGCATACCTAGTCGTAATATATATATAGTAATTTTTTAAGAATGCGTATTTAATCTAATTATTATGTCAATGTAAACAATATCTGAATTATTTTATATATTTATTTTGTTTATGTGTGCGCGCGTTCTGTGCGTCTGTGTGTGTGTGTATGTGTATTCTTTTTTTCCGTTTATTTGATTCAGTCATTTGGCTTCGGCCATGCTGGAGCACCGCCTTTAGTCGAATGCATCGACTCCAGGATTTGTTCTTTGCAAGCCTGGCACTTAGTCTATCGATCTCTTTTGCCGAACTGCTAATTTGCTGGGACGTAAACACACCAGCATCGGTTGTCAAGCGGTGGTTGAGGGACAAACACGGACACACAAATACATATGTGTGTGTGTGCGTGTGTGCGTGTGTGTGTGTATGTGTGTGTGTGTGTGCTTGTTTATGCGTGTGTGTGTGTGTGTGTGTGTGTGTGTATAAGCCTTGTGAGTGGATCTGGGAGACGGAAACTAAAATAAGTCCGTTGTATATATATATATATATATATATATATATGTATGTATGTATGTATGTATGTATGTATGTATGTATGTACGTTAATCATATCTGTCAGGCATGTGGAAGAGAGTGTAATTCGGCAAGAGGACATAAACGACATGCAAAGGTACATGAAGCCCAGTTACAACTACAGCCGGCTATTACCGGTAAAGGTTTCAGTTGCCAATTCTGTACAAGACATTGTAGATCTTTAGCTGGGCTAAAAAGTCACATTCGATCACAGTACCAATAACAGTTACGCTTCGTGCAATGGCCATACTCGATAACGAGGGGGCAGCCATCATGTATGTATGTATATGTTTGTGTGTCTGTGTCTGTCCCCCACCATCACTTGATAACCGATGCTGGTGCGTTTACGTCCCCGTAAATTAGCGGTTCGGCAAAAGATACCGATAGAATAAGTACTAGGCTTACAAAGAATAAGTCCTGGGATGGATTTGTTCGACTAAAGGTGATGCAGTTAAATGACTGAAACAAGTAAAAGAATAAAAGAATATATATATATATATATATATATATATATATACTAATAATACGGGTTCGGCAAAAGAATTGCGTTGCCGCATACCGAAGTTCAGATATAGCAGCCAAAATCTTAGCCATTTCTTCTACTTTAAAAAGGCTCTTCCAGAGAACTCAAAATACTAGAAGTTTAAACACAGGCAGAGGGTAAAGCAAACGAAAATCAATCGATATCTGATCAATTAATTAATTTTACCCTTTGTTATCATATATATATATATATATATATATAATGCATATATATTTACATATATACATATATATACACATATTTCATATACACATTTATATATACATATATATATATGTATATATATATATGTGTGTGTATATATATATATATACATACATACATACATGCATACATACATACATATATACATATATATATATACACATATTTCATATACACATTTATATATACATATATATATATATATATGTGTGTGTGTGTGTATATATATATATATACATACATACATGCATACATACATACATACATACATACATACATGCATGCATGCATACATACATACATACATACATATATGTATACATATAAATACCGTGTACATTTAAACGCATAAGAAGTATCCTTCATAGGATTCCTTTCACGCTAGAAGGAACAGCTAAAGTCCAAACCACTATTAGGGATAAATACACTATATTTATATGAATAATATATAGTCTATTTACTAATTTTTCTACACGCTAGGCCACAGGTAGTAAAAATTTCTAAAATCTTTATTACCCTGATATTATTAATTATATATATACATATATATGTGTGTGTGTGTGTGTGTGTGTGTGTGTGTGTGGTGTGTGTGTGTGTGCGTGTGTGTGAGTGTGCGTGTGTGTGTGTGTGTGTGTAAATGTATAAATTCATATATGCATATAGTTATGCATACACATAGTAAATTGTGATATGGCTATTGTTTACAACCGAGCATGTGCAACACGTGGAAAGGTGTGCCTCTCAGTTGGAGGATTGAAAAAGTATGTCAAAAGAGTACATACTGTGGTACCTGTTCCTTCTGCCAGCCAGCACGGCTGTGTATTATGTAATAGAACGTGCAAAACTTAAGAGTTACATAAGGGCCTCACTATGCATCAACAATGTCTCATTTCAATGAATCTTTCTAGCAATGCCTTTGCTCGTATACGAGAAACTAGCTAAGAGATATACAGTGTCTCACAGAAGTATGTACACTCCTAAAAGTTACAGTAAAGTTGTTATTACACTGGTAATATCGAATAAAATCCCGCCGAGGTCGACTTCACCTGTCATCCTTTCGAGGTCGATAAATTAAGTACCAGTTGCATACTGGGGTCGATCTAATCGACTGGCCACTTCCCCATAAGTTTAGGGCCTTGTGTCTAGAATAGAAAAGAATATCGAAGGAAATCAAGTGAAGATTATTAAGCTAATCAAGTTCTTTATTTCAAACCAAACTAAGTAACAACAACGTCAAATTTGGGCGAAATCCGTTGAAATTGGTTTATATATATATATATATACATGGGCAGCACACACACACACACACGTATGTACACCTATTGCATACATGCATTTGTACGCATACATGTTCGTGTGTGTGTGTGTGTGTGTGTGTGGTGTGTGTGTGTGTTGTCCGTATATCAACAAAACACTTTTTTTCCCCGATGGAAAAAAGCAACAAAAGTCTTAACAAAAACTTACTCGTCGCTAGAAGGGGACTTAACTCCTGTTTGCAAACAATGGTGATTTCTCCGACTTGAAAATCATTAAAAGTTTTGGTTGAAAATTTATTTTTACTGCTATTCGCTGGTGCCTCTGGGGGAAATAAGTTGACGAAAATACAGCTAGGATCTTAACGAATGTCCTCCTAAAATTGGAGCAACATGCTTGCTAATTTGTGTACGTGCATAAATTACATTCACGTACACACACACACATCTTGCCTTTTATATATACAGACAAAATACATTATACATGCAAACATTATACAAATTTGAAACACAAAGAACATTTTCAAGGAAATATTAATTTTCAAACGTTACAAAAATATTTATCTATAGAAAAGCGATCGGTAATTTTCGACAGAGTCCAATATTAGATGCTATAAGCTGGAGCCATGTGAACCCGTGGACTCATGTCTGACAGGTTGGTCATGCCCTGAAGTAGTGACTGGGTTTACAACCCACTACCCACACCGTTTAGTATTCATTGCTGTAAACTTCTCTATTCCTGTAATAACAGTTGAGCTTTACTTCACTAATGAGGCCGAATAAAACAGAAATATGCGTAAGAGTTGTCTTCGAATTGCCAAATATCAGTTATTCGGGACTGTATTATATTTGGGGGTAATTTTTAAAAAAAAAACACGATGGTTGTGTACCTTGCCTTTCTTGATTGTAGTAGTAGTAGTTGTTGTTGTTGTTGTTGTTGTGGTTGTTGTTGTTGTTGTTGGTGGTGGTGGTGGTAGTAGTAGTAGTCGTTGTAGTGGTGGTGGTGGTGGTGGTGGTGGTAGTAGTAGTAGTGGTGGTGGTGGTGGTGGTGGTGGTGGTAGTAGTTGTGGTGGTGGTGGTAGTAGTAGTAGTACGAGGGCATGCGCTGTAACAGTGCATCGTTGCATTCACCATTTGTTGGTTGATCTACTGTTCCTGGCAGATGATACCTCTAATCCCTTCAGGCGACAGCCCTCCATCCAACCCATAACGTTTGCTTGGGTAGTCGTCACTGGTGGGTCTATTCTTTAACATAGCGGCCCTCACACAACACGAGTTTGTAATTAAGATAATTCCAATTTTGGAACAAGGACAGCAATTTAGAAAAGGAGAGGGGAAGTAAACCGATTACATCGGCCCCAGTACTTGACTTATCGATCTCGAAAAGATAAAAAGGTAAGATTGACCTTGGCGGAATTTGCACCCAGAACGTAAAGAAACGGAACGAAGGCCAGTAAACGTTTTGTCCGAGATATTAAATTTGCCAATTCACCGTCTTCAGTAATTAAGATAATAATTAAGATACCGATTGGTCCTTCTACTGTATCAGTAATTTTTAATTAATTAAAATGTTTAGATTCACTACATCATGCACGTTAGTTAGCGCCCACGCTACCACTTTATTCCTTTTCTTATATCATAATCTTCTTTTACCATATTTTACTATTCTTCATAGAAGCAAATAAAAATTCTAGACTGTGTTGCAGAATTCGCATTTCTCAACAATCTTATTGATCTTATCTTCGCTTAATCTTGTATTTAGGTGCAGATGAGTTGAAATTTATAAGAATCCGTACGAGTTAATCTTACAGTAATATTACTTAAGATTATGCATCAGCGGATTAGTGTTGGAAGATTCTGGCATTTTTTCAGCGTGCTTAATATAAGGAAAAGTGCACGCTGAAATTACGCGTAGAGCATTAAAACAATGTTTGTTAAATGCAATGTATGTCAATATAGATAATTGTAATAATGTGATTTATCAAAGGGTCGACTTCAGTGCAAATCTATATTAAATTAACATAATTTATGTTAGATAGTCAACAGTACCTCTCTCTCTCTCTCTCTATCTATCTATCTATCTATCTATCTATCTATCTATCTATCTTTTACTCTTTTACTTGTTTCAGTCAGTTGACTGCGGCCATACTGGAGCACCGCCTTTAGTCGAGCAACTCGACCCCTGACTTATTCTTTGTAAGCCCAGTACTTATTCTATCGGTCTCTTTTGCCGAACCGCTAAGTGACGGGGACATAAACACACCAGCATCGGTTGTCAAGCAATGCTAGGGGGATAAACACAGACACACAAACATACACGCACATATACATATATACGACAGGCTTCTTTCAGTTTCCGTCTACCAAATCCACTCACAAGGCTTTGGTCGGCCCGAGGCTATAGTAGAAGACACTTGCCCAAGGTACCACGCAGTGGGACTAAACCCAGAACCATGTGGTTGGTAAGCAAGCTACTGACCACACAGCCACTCCTGCGCCTATCTATCTATCTATCTATCTCTCTTTCGTTCCCTCGCTGTCTAGTATTTAAAATAAAGCAGTTCTTAACTAGTTTGTTTATTCTGATCTTGATGTTGAGTTCAGCCTGCGCACAGTTTTACTCAAAAGTGTCCAACCATGACCGTCCTGTTTTCTCACGCTCATTGTGTATCTAGGGCTACCTTAAACAATGTATTGCTCTGCTTCTGAGACGGCAAGGTGGAATTTTTAAAGTCATTTACTTCCTATTTCTAACAAGTCGAGCAGCTCTACGGGCAATTTCGTTGGTTCGAAACAAATGCATGTGTATATAAATGTGCATGTAAATGTATATATGTGTGTATATATGTATGTATGTACATCGCTTTATGTCGGATGGATGAGAAGTGCTCAATATATCTTGCGCAGGGTGCCTTTCTTTTTATTAAAACTAAAGCTGAAAGTGTTAGTTTCACAACCCGTTTCCCGAAACTGCAATCGTCAGGCGAAAATGATAAGACTCGGTATTGGGGTGGTGTATATATACCCGTTGAAGTAAGTGGGTAGCCAGGTTCTTTGTGCCAAAAGAACAAACACAAGCAATGCTAATACCGAGTCGTATCAGATTTGCCCGAATCTCGCATCATCAGTTTTAATTAAACATGATACATATATGTACATATGTGCAACAATATATATACATATACATATGTGAGGGATGACCACTATGTTGACAACCCTTATGCTAGAAGTAGATCCGCTATGGTATTACCACTAAGAAATGTTCTCAAGAAAAATTTAGGAAACACCAGAACGTAATCGACCAAGGCAAAAGAAAAGCAACAAAAATATGGAATTATTCACATACATGTTTCGCTATTAACATATTACGTAATTTTACTTACGCAATTTGTCCGTAGATTTTCGGTGTGACCGTCCAAACAAATATAATTTGCAGAACTATATACTAGGACGTCCGCACAAAGTCGGATCTGTATATAGTTCTACCTATTACAGTCGTGGTTACTATTCAAATGTCTTCGTTTTGGCGCGCTAAATTACCGGAAAAAATAATAATGCAGAAAATAATTTACTGCGGTGGCTTTTGCCGGTTAGAGAACGTATTAATTTAAATTCAAATTTAAAATGAGGGTGAGAAAATTTGATATTAATTTAATTAACATCAATTTCACACCATTGGTCTAGCATATAAAAATCTGAAGGTTCAGTAAAATTGTATTATATACATATGAGAGGGACGACCACTATGTGGACAACCCTTATGCTAGAAGTAGATCTGCTATGGCCTTACAACTAAGAGAGCACCGCAGCGTGCATAGAAACCACAGACGCAATACTGGGTGAAGCCCGACCGCGCATGCAATAACCTAATACGCAGGCATTGCACACATTTTGCATGAGTCGTGATCAGTTATGGACTTCCTCGGTCATGAAAAGACGACCACCAGGTTAGCATGTTTGTATACTCTTACTTTTTACTCTTGTACTTGTTTCAGTCATTTGACTGCAGCCATGCTGGAGCGCCGCCTTTAGTCGAGCAATTCGACACCGGGACTTATTCTTTGTAAGCCTAGTACTTATTCTTATCGGTCTCTTTTGCCTAACCGCTAAGTTACGGGAACGTAAACACACCAGCATCGGTTGTCAAGCGATATTGGGGAGACAAATACAGACACACAAACATACACACACACACATATATATATATATATATATATATATATATACGACTGGCTTCTTTCAGTTTCCGTCAACCAAATCCACTCACAAGACTTTGGTCGGCCCGAGGCTATAGTAGAAAACACTTGCCCAAGGTGCCACGCAGTGGGACTGAACCCGGAACCATGTGGTTGATAAGCAAGCTTCTTACTACACAGTCACTCCTGCACCTATGTATATATGTATGTATGTATTATGTATGTATGTATGTATGTATGTATGTATGTATGTATGTATGTATGTATCTATCTATCTATCTATCTATCTATCTATCTATCTATAACAGAATAAGAGGATAGACAAACAACATTTAGGTATCTATCGCATTCCTGCTTTTAAAGTTGCATTTAAAGTAGCTGCTTCGACAGATTTTCAATCGAAGCCCTAATTGTGCCTACCCATTATCTTACGTCATCAGATATCATATTAACCGCAAGAATTAGAATATTGAGTTATCTTTATATATAAAAGTGAGGTTGTGTGTCTGTCTCCTACGATTTAGATTCCTAACTACTCCCACATTTTGCAGTGCAGTTTAACCAAAACCGGGTATCTTATAGTCGTGATTATTATCGAGCCCTTCTGGGTATTAGCGCGCGTCTACGATGAGTCTACGATTAGTCTACGATTTTAAAAAAAATTTACCATCATTTTTCCATTTTAATGCATTTTTTCCGCTATTATATAAGGGAAGTAACTCTCTAAAGTGTCTACGATGAGTCAACGATTTAAAAAATAATTTACCATCATTTTTTCCATTTTAATGCATTTTTTCGCTATTATATAAGGGAAGTAACTCTCTAAAGTGTCTACGATGAGTCTACGATTTTAAAAAAAATTTACCATAATTTTTTCCATTTTAATGCATTTTTTCCGCTATTATATAAGGGAAGTAACTCTCTAAAGTGTCTACGATGAGTCTACGATTTTAAAAAAAATTTACCATCATTTTTTCCATTTTAATGCATTTTTTTCGCTATTATATAAGGAAAGTAACTCTCTAAAAATGTCTATGATGAGTCAACGATTTAAAAAAAATTACCATCATTTTTTTCCATTTTTAATGCATTTTTTTGCTATTTTTTGGCTATAACTCTCTAAAAATGCTTATATAGTTATTTCCCTTACAAACCCGAGCAACGCCGGGTGATACTGCTAGTAATGGATAAAGAAAGGATTTGAAAAGCATTTTAATAGTGTTCTGTTCAATTAGAATCTTAACTGAAGCTACGAAAATAACAATTATATTTAACTGGAGTAAATGTATACCTCTCCATTAAAATACATATCTTTTTATTAGAAATCAGTGTTTTTATAATTAAGTCAATCGTTGTCCGACTCGATCAAACGTTCAACAAAATGACATGCGTTATATTTAATCTCTTTACGGTCCGAGATCAAGAAGTTGGCTCAGCCTTTCATATCTCCGAGGTTGTTGTTGTGTAACACCAGATTAGCTCTGGCTGAACGGATTTAATCCTTCCGACATTGATAAAATACCAATCAAGTGTTGTGATCGATATAATCGATTAGATCTTTACCCACAAAATTATATGGATTTACACCTATGTTATAAATCAAAACATTGTTATCGATATGAAGGCGGTGAGCTGGCAGAATTGTTAACAAACCGGGCGAAATACTTAGCGGCATGTCTTCATGTTCTGAGTTCAAATTCCGCCTGAGTCGACTTTGTGTTTTATCTTTTCGGGGTCGATAAAATATGTACAAGTTGAGCTCTGGGTTCGATGTAATCGATTAGTACTCTCCATGAAATTACTGGCCTTGTGCCAAAGCTTAAACTCTTTACTCTTTTACTTGTTTCAGTCATTTGACTGTGGCCATGCTGGAGCACCACCATTAGTCAAGCACATCGACCCCAGGACTTATTCTTCGTAAGCCTAGTACTTATTCTATCGGTCTCTTTTGCCGAACCGCTAAGTTACGGTGACGTAAACACACCAGCATCGGTTGTCAAGCGACGTTGGGGGGACAAACACAGACACACAAACATATACACACATACATTTATATATATATAAATTTTCCATTGCGTTACTTTCATATGTCTTGGCCTAATGTTGTCTAAGAGCCGTACGAGCTTTATGTTATTTGTATACTTATAATTGTGCCAAATACCTGTGCCGTGTTAGTTTTTTATCACCGTCCTCCACGTTCGTTCATTATTCCCAGCAATTCTTCTCTGCTGGCGCCACCAAAATGAACAGGGTATTATCGTTAAAGGCGTAAAATTGTGATGATTTTTGTATGATAATTGACGAGGAAAGAGAATATCCATGCCTTGTGTCTAAACTTTCTGTTTATTCCTTTGTCGTTCTTCTGCTCAAATTTTTAATGAGTGTGTGTGTGTGTGTGTACACAGGCATACATACATACATACATACAATACAGGCATAGAGTATATATATATATATATATATATATATATATATACAGACAGACAGACAGGCAAGCAGGCAGACACACAGATAGACAGACAGACACACAGACAGACAGACGGATGGATGAATGGATTGGTAGATAGATAGATAGATAGATAGATAGATAGATAGATATGTTTCTTTATTAGCCACACAGGGCTGCACACAGACAGGACAAAATTACAAGGTAGAGCTTTTCTTTTGGGGGTAAAAGAAGGGGGTTTGGTTTTCGATCAAAAGGGATCGTAAATGGAAAGAAAGAGGACAATATAATTTTAAAAAAAGGTGGGGGGAAGGAAAATAGATAGATAGATAGATAGATAGATAGATAGATAGATAGATAGATAGATAGATAGATAGATAGATAGATAGATAGATAGATAGATAGATAGATAGATAGATTTTAACAACCGGATTTATATAACATAAGACCTCAAAAATTATTTTCAAATTTATACAATTAAGAAATAAATTGTTTTCTCCTTCCCGTGGTTATATCTAAAATTGCCTAACAGCTTTTCCGTGATTTTAAATAACGAATTTTAACAATTATCCTATTACAATGTACTTTGTATATATGGCCGAAAAAGGGTAACGAACGAGAAAGTGTGTGAATACATATGCGTGAATGTGCGTGTGCGTGTGTAAGCGAGAGCAACAATTAGTGTAACACAGAAAGTGGAGCTGGCAGAAACGTTAGCACGCCGGGCGAAATGCGTAGCGGTATTTCGTCTGCCGCTACGTTCTGAGTTCAAATTCCGCCGAGGTCGACTTTGCCTTTCATCCTTTCGGGGTCGATTAAATAAGTACCAGTTACGGACTGGGGTCGATATAATCGACTTAATCCGTTTGTTTCCGTGTTTGTTCTCTCTGTGTTTCACGAATCTCTCTATATATAAACGGCAGTTTGTCTGTGTGTGTTTCTGTGTGTCTGTTAGGTTGTACCCTCACCCTGACCACGGCTTTCAACCGATTCTGATGAAACTTGACACACACATAGCCCAATGACATAATTCAAAACTAACGCAGCGAAAATTTTGAAAAGTTCCCCCAGTTCTGAAAATAATCGATAAATTCAACATGGGGTCGAGAATCAGAAACACAAACCACAGACTGTCTAGGGGACGCAACTCGACCTTTTTAACTAAAAAAAATTTACCATAATTTTTTTTCCATTTTTTGGCTATAACTCTCTAAAAATGCTTTATAGTTATTTCCCTTACAAACCCGAGCAACGCCGGGCGATACTGCTAGTTTTAAATAATACCTATTTCTTTACTACCCACAAGGGGTAGTAAAGAAATAGGTATTTTCTTCTTTTTGGAAGGCTGTTTCCCACCATCAGTTCTTCTAGTGACGGAAGCTTAATTTCAAGCTTGGTAATAAAAGTGATTTTGATTTAAAGAAATTTTTCTGATGAAAAAAAAACCACCAGTAATTACTGTGATCAGTAAATCGCCTAAAAATATTATCATTCACACAGCCAAGTGATTCAAAAGGTTAGTGATCGATCGAAGATCTGTTCCATCATCTGTCATCTGTCCTGATCTGTCCTGCTGTTTCCATTAAATATCAATATAATACATATCGTAAATTATTGCAAATCCAGCACCAGAAATATTTTGATTAAATCCATTTTTTTGTTTTTTTTTCCTAGAATGGTTTTGCTTTTCTGGCGTAGGCATGGTCAAATGGTAAGGCGTTTGCTTCTCAACCATTATAGTTTCGGATTCAGTTCTGCTGCGTAATACCTCAAGCAAGTGTCTTCTGTTATGAACTCGAGTCAGCCAAAACCTTCTGGTTGGATTTGGTAGTTAGAAACTGAAAGAAACTCGTCGTACACTTTTACTCGTTTCAACCATGCAGTTGAATATATATAAAGTATGAGGAAAAGAAAAATATGTGTAGACGATCTTTTAATACAAAGTTGGTACATATCCGATAAAGATTCTACAAGCAGTTTCCAAGCTTAATTAATTCCAAAACAAAACGAAAAAATAATCCTTTTGTAATCAAAATTAGGCTTTTCTTCGTGAATTCTTTATTGGAATGAATAGGTTCGACCAACAAAAATATAAAGATCCTTAATAGCCCAGAAACAACTAAATTATGAAAGAAGGAAATTACCCGAACGCCAAACCAATCGAAACCAGGTTTTAAAAAAAAAACAGAAATGTGCGTGTCTGTGTGTGTGTGTGTGTGTGTGTGTGTGTGTGTGTGTGTGTGTGGTGTGTGTGTGTGTGTGTGTGTGTGTGTGTGTCTGTGTGTGTGTGTGTGTGTGTGTGTATATTCTTTTTTTTTCTGTTTGTTTGATTTTCTGCTCATTCTGGAATACTAAGAAGGATACCACGTTACTCCTATGGAGAACTTTTGTTCTTTAGTCGACTGGATTACTGCTCCCAGCTATGGTCCCCAAAGAGCGCTAAACAGGTGGCGGGACTGGAGGCAATCCAGCACCACTACACAAAAAAGATTGACTCGGTGAAACAGATGAGCGACTGGGAAAGGCTAAAAGAAGTGGAGTTCCACTTCCTTGAGGGAAGGAGTGAAAGATATGCGATGAAATACATATGGAAGGCGCAGGAGTGGCTGTGTGGTAAGTAGCTTGCTAACCAACCACATGGTTCCGGGTTCAGTCCTACTGCGTGGCACCTTGGGAAAGTGTCTTCTACTATAGCCCCGGGCCGACCAATGCCTTGTGAGTGGATTTGGTAGACGGAAACTGAAAGAAGCCTGTCGTATATATGTATATATATATATATATATGTATGTGTGTGTGTTTGTGTGTCT
>NC_043002.1:11115181-11140181 GCF_006345805.1 Octopus sinensis
AGGAGCTCCTTGTTACTTCAACATTTTCCCCGTGTGCGTGTCACTCCGCTTTTGCTACTACTGCTGAACAACACTACTTCTGCTTCAGAGAACACGGCCTAATTGTTGCATTATCAGATTCAATAAGAAGTTTAATCTTTTCGGTTTCCATGTTTATTAATATTTTCATTTTTTTTTCTTGAGGGTTAAACAATTTTTTCATTTGGAGAGATAATCCAATTTCTTAATAGGGTTGAGATAACCAAAATATACCCCCTTTTTCTTCCCAATATATTTTTGCTGTGAAGGCGCATGGCTCAGTGGTTACAGCGTCGAGCTTACGATCGTGAGGTTATGAGTTCGAATCTCGGACCACGCTGCGTGTTGTGTTCTTGAACAAGACACTTTATTTCACGTTGCTCCATTTCACTTCGCCGTTGAAATGAGTTGCGACAGCTGGTCTTCCATAAACAACCTTGCCCCGGACTTGTGCCCTGGGAGAGTAACTTTACAGTCATGACCGAAGGGGGTCTCAGCATATTTTTGCTGGGTGGGCGGCGAGCTGGCAAGGTCGTTTAGCGTGTCAGACTAAATGTTTAGCAGCAAATGGTATCCGTAAATAATATTAACATTAGCATGCTTTTCAAACCACAATAATTGAATAACCTCAAACGCGCGCTCGCGTGTGATGTGTATTCAACTGGTTCAAAGCAACGGACGTGCTCCAGAAGCCAAAGAAAATAACAGTTTCTTTTACTGGCAACAAAGTCCACGTGTCTATGAATTGTTTAGTTATCGCTACACTAATTTAGTAAATTGAACGTTCTGTTGACCGAACAGCTGAGTGGTCATCGTCGAAACGGACGTAGGGTCTATCATATAATAATATATATAATATATTATTTATATTATTATAATATAATATTATTTATATTATTATATGACTGAACGCCACGCATCCCCTTCCAAGGGTCTATCATAACTGTATTTGTATATATGTATGAGCCCTTGTAGTTAATAAAAGAAAGCTGTTTTATCTGACATTATCGATACTGGCTGAGACTTGTCCTCTGCTTTCATCACAATCTTCATTGTTTATGCCAGGGTATCAAATCCGGCTGGCAATGCCATTCTCTATATCAGCAAGTAACAGCCTAATATATGAAGGTTGGATTGAAGCATAAACTTGATCGTGTGGCTCGAATAAAGACAATTATTCGTAAAAACCTTGTTCGTTTAAAAGTCCAAAGTAAATAGACAAAGAGTTTAACATACATTTTGATTGCTTTATAAACAGTAAAGGAAACAAGATGAGTTATTAGCAAAGTTTGTGTGCAGAGATGTTTGGGAAAAAAACTCTTTCAGATCATATGCTTACATTCTTATTAAATACTTAAGTGGGAGAAAGAAAATGGAAATTGTCCAAATGAATGCATTCAGTTTATAACGAACAGCTACCAACTTTCTTGGTTTATGAGAAGTTTATAAGAATAAGCTGACCTCTTGATCTTTCTCTCGGCATTCATCGGTCAAAGCTGATTAGAGAGGAGAAATCCTTTGTTTTCGCTTGACCTGATTCAGTTACGAAGAATATAAATTCGTGACGCCAAATGGCTTTCTTTCTCTTTGGGTCGACCCGTCTCTTCAGTCATTCTACGTCTGGCCGAAGAACAAAACTGTCCCAATATCTTGAGCAATGCGCAAGAGTAGATTTGTTATCTTTTCTATCTACTTACATTCCTTTTATCTAGAATGGACAGATCTACAAATAATTCTGTGTACACAAACAATTAGGAAATGTTATTTTCTGTATTGTAACGTCATAACAATCCTAATAAATGGTCATTTTAATTAAGCAATAAATATTATTCTTCTTAATTCATTTCTCCGCTGCATCTTGACATTAAACTTGGTCGTTATAACTGGTAACTCCGCCGTTAATAGTTTGTTGCAGGAATATCGACCAGAGTTCCAGACACTGTCTGGGATCTGAGCTTGAAATTACCGGGTTCAGTTGTGGAGGTGATTACTTATAAACACCAAAAAAACAGGATTTTGTCAACGCATAACTGCAGAGATGCACCATCAGCCGCCATCGACTTTGTTTCCTCAGAACGTTCTGAAAAATTAGATGTTTAATAATTAAATTTTCTACAAATGAATCACGTGACCATACACACACATACACACACACACACACACACACACAAACACACTTCACTTAACACAAAGACACATATGGAGACACAAATCCACAAATACAGACACAAATACACACACACACACATGAATATGCGGAATACAAACAAACATACACACATACAAATATATACATACGCACACACACACATACACACATACATACATACATACATACATACATACATACATACATACATACATACATACATACATACATGGTGGCTGCCCCCTCGTTACCGAGTATGGCCATTGCACGAAGCTTAATGTTATTATCGTGCAATGCCTGTGCAAGAAGATTTTTGTTTTAAGTGAGGAAAGGCTGTGCACTGAGTCAATCCCACTCACTAAGTAACAGCAGCCATAATCCGAAAAGAAGAACAAGTCATCATCGGTAACCACTGAGCCGCCGGTTTTATGTCGGAGTTATCCCAGTTTAACTGAGTTACCTTCTCCTAGAAGGATGCCCCAACGAAGGCTAGGAGTCCTTCACTCCCAATGGTTTAACCGCGCGATCGGGTATCCAGCTGATTATTTCTATGTCCCCGCGCATGATACAGCCTTAAGACATTTATTGGATGGCCGTTGACTATCAAGAGTTCCTCCGCCGTTTGATGGGTTTTGTTTTTCATCCCGCAGGGTGTCCAATAAACACCCTCCTCACCAAGCAAGCTTGGTGGGGTTGACGGTTTAGTCGCCGACGACCCGACCATGCAAAGGGGTTGTACTGGGTTACATGTTACCAGTAGCACTCGAAAGTGACCTAACTTGACATACATACATACATACATACATACATACATACATACATACATACATACATACATACATATACATACATACATACATATGTATATACATATGCACACTGACGCACACATGCGCACAAACAAACAAAAAGAACACAGCTCGGATAACGGACAGGGTCAACGACTTCTGAAAAGGTTGCAAGACGCAGCGAAAATTTTGGAAAAAATAATAAGTAAATGAGTGGAAACTTTACCGGTGCGTGTGTTAAATAATAACGGACTAAAAGAGAATGACCCTCCCCAGACACATCAAATTATTCATTTAACAAATTCCAGAAAGTTAAGGGTGGAAGTGTCCTCAAAAGTTTTTTTTTCCAACGTAATGGTTATCTACATCGGCGGTGTAGTTGCTTCATAACCATATGGTTCCAGGTTCAGTCCCACTGAATGGAACCTTGGACAAATGATTTCTGCTGAAGCCTTGGGCTGATCAAAGCCTTTCTAAGTGGATTTGGTTGACGGAAACTGAAAGAAGCCCTTCGTATTAGTGTGTGTGTGAGAGTGTATGAGAGAGAGAGAGAGAGAGAGAGCGTGTGTATCTAGCACTGCTTGACAACTACTGTTGGTTTGTTTAGGTCTCTGTGACTTACCGGTTCGGTAAAAAGATACCGATAGAATAAGTCCTGAGGTCGATTTGTTCGACTAAACTTTTTAAGGCAGTGCCCCAGCATGGGCGCAATCTGATGACTTAAACACTAAAACGAGTAAAAGTGTCAAGATAAAAACCAAAGAAGCAAAAGTCCAGGTGTGTAAAATATCCCCCCCACACACACCTTTTTCTTTTGTCATACCTATTCCGACATAACTGTAATCTACACTATCTGAAAGATATTTACTCTACTCTTTTGACTCTTTTACTTGTTTCAGTCATTTGACTGCGGCCATGCTGGAGCACTGCCTTTTAGTCGAATATAATCGACCCCAGGACTTATTCTTTGGAATCCTAGTACTTATTCTATCGGTCACTTTTTGCCGAACCGCTAAGTTACGGGGACGTAAACACACCATCATCGGTTGTCAAGCGATGTTGGTGGGGGGACAAGCACAGACACACAAACATATACACATATATACATATATACGACGGGCTTCTTTCAGTTTCCGTCTACCAAATCCACTCACAAGGCATTGGTCAAGCTGAGGCTATAGTAGAAGACACTTGCCCAAGGTGCCACGCAGTGGAAATGAACCCGGAATCGTGTGGTTGGTAAGCAAGCTACTTACCACACAGCCACTCCTGCGTCTATAGAAATTTTCATTTTAAAATATCCATTTTTCAGAATGTTATGGGGAAACAAAATCAGAGGAGATAACCGCGCCGGACAAAATGTTTAGCGGCATTTCTTCCGACTTTACATTCTGAGTTCAAATTCCGCCGGGGTCACCTTTGCCTTTCATCCTTTCGGGGTCGATGTAATCGACCTACTTCTACTCTGAAATTGTTGGCCTTGATTTTATTGTTTAACTTTCGGTCAGCAAAGCAAATCTATAACAAAAAAAAAAAGTTCCAGGCATTGTTTCTAGGGTTATATTACAGATTATGCTTAAACGTGATATGAAGAAATTTTGGCTGCTCTTTTTAGCAGTTAATGCTACTTTATAATGGCTTTCCTTCTGCCGGGACAGGAGAGGACTGCAGAAGCGAATCAATCGAATAAGTTATAAAAAGAAAGATAATCTCAAAAGAACATATTGTAAAAAAGAGAACAGATATCATAGAACTAGACTAGCTTTGTAGTATAATTTAATATTATTTCGTATAATAACGTTCTCCCATTTATTCTGTAGTCTTCCTTTACAAAACTCACATGGACCTTTTACAACTAAGAAACACTTCCGGTGTGTCACCGCTTCAGACACCGGTTGATCAATTACAAAATGAATTTATGTAAACATTTGACGAAAACTCAGAAATTAAATTTTAAAAAATTGCTCAGTTTATTGAAACGGTAAGTTTACATTTTGTAATAAATTTCCGATCACCTCGTTTGTAATTGTTTAGCCCCGTGTCAACCTTGATCGGGCTAACCTTGGTCCAAAGTTCTTCAGGTAAGACGAGAAGGTACAACGTGATGGACATGTGGTTGTTTTTTCTAGCAGATCATGTGGCCAGGTAGGGGATCGGTCGATGACTTTTTGATTCTATAATTGAAAAGTAAAATAAACGGAATACAAACTCTTACAAGTAGATTGGGGGTTGGGTAGGCAGGGTACATGCGACCCTCTGGACCGGTCGTTTCTGAGTGAATTTGGTTATTTTTTTTATATCTTTTACTTGTTTCAATCATTAGACTCCCGCCATGCTGGGGCACCGCCTTGAAAAACTTTTAATCGGTAATACTTAAGAAGAGTGGTCCCGGTGCGCGCACTCGCGTATTCGCGCAACCGCGCTAGCTAGTCGTGACTTATCGATCCTTACTTTGTGTTTTTGTGTTGTATTTACTTTGTTTAAAAAAAAATTATTTACTCTTTTATTTGTTTCAGTCATTTGACTGCGGCCATGCCGGAGCACTTGTGTAAAAAAAAAATTATTTATTTTGTGTTTTACTTACTTTGCTAGGTAGTCGTTGTAGGATCGACTAGCTAACGCGAGTGCGCGCACCGGGACCACTCTTTTTAAGTGGTACCGTAGATTGGGGTTGATTATACATGCGACACTCTGGACCGGTCGTTTGTGAGTGAATTTGGTTATTTTTTTTTATCTTTTACCTGTTTCAATCATTAGACTCCCGCCATGCTGGGGCACCGCCTTGAAAAACTTTTAGTTGAATGAATCGAACCCAGTACATATTTATTTTAAGCCTGATACTTATTTTATCGGTTTCTTTTTGCCGAACCGCTACGTTACGGGGGACGTGAACACACCAAGACGGTTGCCAAGTGGCAGTGCAGGGCACAAAGATACACACAGGTGTACGTACAGGTATACGCATAAACGACAGGCTTCATTCACTCAAGGCTTTTGTCAGCTTGAGGCTCTAATGGAGCTGAACCTGGGACCATATGGTTGGGATGCAAGCTTTTTACCACACAGCCACACCTGCGTCCATCTGTCTCTCTCTCTATCTATATATATGGCGCAGGAGTGGCTGTGTGGTAAGTAGCTTGCTAACCAACCACATGTTTCCGGGTTCAGTCCCACTGCGTGGCATCTTGGGCAAGTGTCTTCTGCTATAGCCCCGGGCCGACCAATGCCTTGTGAGTGGATTTGGTAGACGGAGACTGAAAGAAGCCTGTCGTATATATGTATGTATGCGTGTGTGTGTTTGTCCCCCTAGCATTGCTTGACAACCGATGCTGGTGTGTTTACGTCCCCGTCACTTAGCGGTTTGGCAAAACAGACCAATAGAATAAGTACTGGGCTTACAAAGAATAAGTCCCGGGGTCGATTTGATCGACTAAAGGCGGTGCTCCAGCATGGCCGCAGTCAAATGACTGAAACAAGTAAAAGAGTAAAGAGTAAAAGAGTATATATATATATCATCATCATCATCATTTAGCGTCCGCTTTCCATGCTAGCATGGGTTGGACGGTTCAACTGGGGTCTGTGAAGCCAGAAGGCTGCATCAGGCCCAGTCTGATCTGGCAGTGTTTCTACGGCTGGATGCCCTTCCTAACGCCAACCACTCCGTGAGTGTAGTGGGTGCCTTTTACGTGCCACCCGCACAGGTGCCAGATGGAGCTGACAAACGGCCACGGACGGATGGTGCTTTTTACGTGCCACCGGTATGGGGGCCAGGCGAGGCTGGCAACGGCCACAAACGGATGGTGCTTTTTACGTGCCACCGGCACGGAGGCCAGTCGGGGCGGTGATGGCAACGGCCACGATCGGATGGTTCGCTTACTTGTCACCGGCACTGGTATCACAGCTGCAATTTCCATTGATGTTGATCGACTTCAATTTTGGTTCTGCTTTCTGATATCTGATTTGATTTGGTTTGATTTTGATTTTTGATTTTGATTTTCACTTGCCTCAACGGGTCTTCACAAGTGGAGTTTTGTGTCCCAAGAAGGAAAGGTATGTAAAAGTCGACTGGCTACATACCAGGTAGAGGCCACGGGTTATGGTTTCATTAGTCTTTCCGGGTCTTCTCACGCACAGCATACTTCCATAGGTCTCGGTCTCTAGTCATTTCCTTGGTGAGACCTAAAGTTCAAAGGTCATGCTTCACCACCTCATCCCAGGATTTCCTGGGTCTAACTCTTCCACAGGTTCCCTCAACTGCTAGGGTGTGGCACTTTTGCACCCAACTATCTTCAGTCACATATATATATATATATATATATATATATATACATATGAGAGAGAGAGAGATCCAAGGGTCAAGGTGTAGGAAGAAAGTGAGCTTCAAGAAATCCATATATATATATATATATGTGTGTGTGCGTGGTTGCATGGTAAGAAGCTTGCTTCTCAACTACATGGTTCTGAGTTCAGTCCTACAGCATGGCACCTTGGGCAAATTTCTTCAACTGAAGCCTTGTGAGTGGCTTTGCTAGACAGAAACTGAAAGAAGCTTGTTTTATATATATATATATATATATATATATGACATCTTTGTGGCTTTGAGACTTTAATGGGCATTTCGGGTATCTTCACTGGGGTACACAGTGGCCATGGTATTGGCACCCGAAACGATGAAGGAACTAGGCTACTGAAATTCTGAGATGCATGTAACCTTTTAATCTGCAAGACTAACTTCAGGAAGCCAGACAGCCACCTTATAACCTACCAATCAGGGGACTCTGCTAGCCAGATTGATTTCATCCTCACCAGACAGTGGGATGGAGGGTTGCTCTTAAATACAAAGACACTCCCAGGTGAAGAATGTACCTCACAGCATAGGCTAGTTATTAGTGACTTTAGGCTCGAGGCCAGAAGGATACCAAGAAGCAGACCAATCCAGGAAAGAAGGATTTGGAAGCTAAAGAACCCTTCACATGGGCAGAGATTTAGGGACATCTTCATCAAGAAATTTGAGGAGAGGGAGGAGGAGCTACAGGCGGCTGGAAATTCCTATGGGACAGCTTGCTGAGTGCCACAGACCAGGTCTGTGGATGGTGCAAAGTCCCTTCCAGACCTAGAGTAAAGTGGTGGTGGAATAGTGCAGTAGACAAAGCCGTTAGTGTAAAGAAACAGGCCTGGAAAGCTTGGAAGGGTTGGGGCAGCAGGAAACTGTACCAGGTAGCCGGAGGGGAGGCTGGGCGGCAGGTATACATAGCCAAGGGTGAAGCAGAAAAAAAGAAGTTTACCAATGTCCAGCGATGTGAAGACCAAAGAACTGAGACAGTGTGTGAGAGAAAATTGTGATGTCACAGGAGATAAATGTGTCCGCATGGATGATGGTGCACTTGCTTTTAATGTTGGTGAAAAGAAAGAGGCTTGGAGAAGCCATTATGAAAGACTGCTGAGTGGAGAATGAATGGGAGGAGGAGAGCCTGCCAAATGTTGACCCAGTAGAGGGACCAGCTATCCCAATAGACATCTCCCTAGTAGATAAAGCAATTAAGGGTATGAAGCCAGGAAAAGCCCCTCGGCCCATCAGGAATCACTGCTGAGATGCTTAAAACATCTGGTGGTGTGGGCTATGGCCTAGTCACCCGCATTGTAAACCAGGTAGTTCATAATGGAGTCATACCCAATGACTGGCATAGCAGCACCATAGTCAACTGCTACAAGGGTAAAGGTAATGCTCTAGATAGAAATAACTACAGAGGTATTAAACTGTTGGATCAGATGATGAAGGTCACAGAGAGGGTCATAGCCCATCTCATTAGGGAGAGAGTCTGCTTAGATGAGATGCAGTTTGGTTTTGTGCCGGGTAGAAGCACCACTGATGCCATATTCTTGGTTCGACAACTGCAGGAGAAATACCTAGCCAAAGATAAACCCCTATACTTAGCTTTTGTGGACTTGGAGAAAGCCTTTGACAAGGTCCCCCGATCCCTTTCTGGTGGGCAATGTGGAAACTGGAGATTGACGAATGGTTAATAAGGGCTGTACAGACCCCATACAGAGAGGCCGTCAGCAAGGTTAGGATTGGCAATGAATATAGTGAAAAGTTCCTGGTAGAAGTAGGGGTCCACCAAGGTTCAGCCCTCAGTACCCTTTTATTCATCATAGTCCTCCAGGCAATAACAGAGGAATTCAAGACGGGTTGCCCCTGGAGCCTTCTCTATGCTGATGACCTAGCCCTCATAGCAGAATCACTACTGGAACTAGAAAAGAAATTTTGGGTGTGGAAGCTAGGTTTAGAATCTAAAGGCCTTAGAGTCAATGTAGCAAAGACCAAAGTCCTAGTAACTAAGAAGGCAAGTACACCACACACCCCTTCATGTAGGTGGCCCTGCTCAATCTGTAGAAAAGGTGTAGGTAGAAACTCCATAAGATGTACCCAGTGTAAGCTATGGACACATAAGAGGTGCAGCACCATCAAAGGAAAATTAACCGAGAAGATAGCTTTCGTCTGCAGCAGATGCACAGGTGCAATAGACACCATTGATACTCAGAAAACAGATTCCATTACACTCCTGGGGGAGAAACTAGAAGTAGTTGATAGTTTCCGCTACCTAGGTGACCAAGTTAGTAGTGGGGGTGGATGCTCAGAGAGTGTTACCACTAGAATAAGAATAGCCTAGGCAAAGTTTAGAAAGCTCCTGCCCCTACTGATGACAAAGGGTCTCTTGCTCTGAATGAAAGGTAGATTGTACGACACGTGTGTGAACTGCCATGCTTCATGATAGTGAAACATGGGCTGTGACTGCAGAGGACATGCATAGGCTTGAAAGAAATGAAGCTAGCATGATCCGCTGGATGTGTAATGTTAGTGTGCACACACAACAGAGTGTAAGTGCCCTGAGAGAAATGCTGGACATAAGAAGCATTGGACGTGGCATGCAAGAGAGACGTTTGCGTTGGTATGGTCATGTACTATGGATGGATGAGGAGAGATGTGTGAAGAAGTATCACTCCCAAACAGTTGAAGGAATCCGGGGTAGAGGTAGACCCAGGAAGACAAAGGATAAGATGGTCAAGCATGATCTTCGAACATTGGGTTTCACAGAGGCAATGACAAAAGACTGAGACCTCTGGAGATATGCTGTGACTGCGAAGACCTGACAAATAACATGAGTTCATGGCTGTTTCCTGCACCAGCTTCATGTAGAAACCCCAGCCCATCCAAACTGCCTTGGATCGCAGGACGGCTTGCTGTGCATGAGGAGGCCTATTGAGTCAAGTACTTCAACATCAAAAAAAAAAATCAAATGGAAATTGTAGTTGTGATACCTGTGCTGGTGGCACGTTAAAAGCACCATCTGTACCTTGACTGGCTTCCGTGCTGGTGGTACGTAAAAAACACCAACCGATCGTGGCTTATGCCAGCCTCCCCTGACACCTGTGCTGGTGGCACGTAAAAAGCACCCACTACACTCACGGAGTGGTTGGCGTTAGGAAGGACCTCCAGCAATAGAAACACTGCCAGATCAGACTGGAGCCTGGTGCAGCCTCCTGGCTTCCCAGACCCCAGTCGAACCATCCAACTCATGCTAGCATGGAAAACAGACGTTAAACAATGATGATATATGTGGAGGTGCATGGCTTAGTGGTTAGGGTGTCAGCATCATGATTGTAAGATTGTGGTTTCAATTCCTGGACCGGGCGACGTGTTGTGTTCTTGAGAAAAACACTTCATTTCACGTTGCTCCAGTCCATTCAGCTGGCAAAAATGAGTAACGCTGTGATGGACTGGCGTCCCGTCCAGCTGGGGAACACATACGCCATTGAAACCAGGAGACTGGGCCCATGAGCCTGGCTAGGCTTTAAAAGGGCGCATTTATTTCATATATATATGTGTATGTGTGTGTGTGTGTGTGTGTATGTATGTGTTTGTGTCTCCCCACTATTTGGCATTAGTTTGTTTACATCCTCATAACTTAACTGTTTGGCCAGAGAATAAGCACCAATCTTTAAAAAATAACACTGGGGTCAATTCATTCGAGAAATTCTTCAAGGTGGTGGCCCAGGATGGCTGCAATCTAATGACTGTAACAGATAAAAGATATACATATATGTGTGCGTGTGTTTGTGTTTATATATATATAAGTGGAGTGGTTGGCGTTAGGAAGGGCATCCAGCTGTAGAAACACTGCCAGATCTGACTGGCCTGGTGCAGCCTTCGGGCTTGCCAGACCCCAGTTGAACCGTCCAACCCATGCTAGCATGGAAAGCGGACGTTAAACGATGATGATGATGATGATGATGATATATGCTTGTATGTGTGTGTATATATATCATCATCATCATTTAACCTCTGTTTTCCATGCTGGCATGGGTTGGATGGTTTGACTGTGGACTGGCAAGCCAGGAGGCCACACCAGGCTCCAGTCTGATCTGGCAGTGTTTCTACAGCTGGATGCCCTTCCTAATGCCAACCACTCCGAGAGTGTAGTGGGTGCTTTTTACGTGCCACTGGCATGGGAGCCAGTCAGGCAACACTGGCATAGGCCACATTTGGATGGTGGTTTATACATGCACATTGATATTTCGCTTCCAGTGGAACATGCTAGCTTTCTTTCTTTCTTTCTTTCTAACCTGCGTCCACTGCATTCACAGCCTGTTTTATAACCATCTGTGTGTGTGTGTTAGAATTATTGTATGTGACGGGGGTCTTAGTTTTGTCTTGCAAGTTACTTGGTGATCCTGCTGGTGCCTTGAAAAATGCACCCTGGACACGGTTGGCATTAGGAAGTGCATCTAGTCATAGAAACCATGCCAAAAATGATAGTAGAACTTAGCATAGCCTTGCGGCTTGCCAGCTCTTATCAAATCATCCAATCCATACCAACATGGAAAAAATGATGAAGATGATGATGACGACAGGATTATATATAAGATCTTCTTCAATTTCAGGCAAGAATATTAAAAAAAAAAATGTTTACAGTTGACATTTAGAGTTATTTGAAATTCAAGCGTACAAGTACTGTCAAAAATTATGGATTGGTAAAGATGTCACAAAGTCACATTAATAATATGTTACACAATGTTGCCATCATCAAAATTTTAATGACACACTCTGTATGTCTGTTTAATACTAATTTTTCTTATGGCAATTTTCCTTTATTAATTTCTTCTCGTCCTTCCAAGATGGACAGACACAAGTTGAATAAGATGCTGGAGACAAACGACAGAGACAAAGAAAGCCAGACAGACAGCGAGTCAGTTATTCACACCATGTTTCATATACTTAGATACTTATTGATTTTCCTTTCTGTAAAAGATAAAATTTGCAGTATAACTTTTTTTTTTTTTTAATTTGGGAAATTATTGTTCATCCCATGGCAATACAAATTTTATTTATGACCTTTTTAAAGTTCTAATTAAAAAATTAACTTTCCTTTCTTGGACAGCAGACTTTTTTTTATTTGTAATATTTTTTTTCTAATAGAAAAATTAATTTTCATTTCTGTAAGCATAAATTTTTATAACTGTAATATCATTTACCTGGGGTTTTTTTTTTTTTCAATTCTGTAATATACAAAATGTTTGATTATAAACTTTTGTTTTTTTTTTTAATATAAAATAATGATAATTTGTATTTCTGCAAAATACAAATTTCATTATAGAGTTATTTTTTATTTTAACTTTCAATTAGGAAAAAAAAAAAACAGAAACAATTTTACTTTTTATAAAAAATAAAATTTTCATTCTCTTTTTAATCTATTAATTTTTTTTCCTCAACCATAAGCATGACTATGTGGTAAGTATATTGCTTCCCAAACACATAGTTCTGGGTTCAGTCCCACTGTGTGGCACCTTGGGCAAGTGTCTTCTGCTATAGCCTCGGGCTAACCAAAGCCACGTGAGTGGATTTGGTAGACAGAAAGTAGAAGAAGCCTGTCGGATGTGTATGTGTGTGTTAATGTCCTTGTGTCTCTATGTCCCCCACCATTGCGTGACAACCAATGTTGGTTTATTTACATCCTCGTAACTTAGTGGTTTGGCAAGAGAGATCAACAGAATGAGTACTATGCTTAAAAACAAACGAAAAATCCTGGGGTCAATTCTTTCGACTAAAGTTCTTCAAGGTGGTGCCCCAGCATGGCCACAGTCAAATGACTCAAAAAAGTAAAAGATAATGATAATTCAACCTGTCATTTGCATGTTTCCCTCCCACTCTCCCCATACACTTTTGCAATATCTACCCACCACACATATTGTTCTCCTGCCCCACCCCTTCTCTTCTACTCACCTCATATCTTGAGGTCCACCCACCCACACATATTGTTCTCCTGCCCCACCCCTTCTCTTCTACTCACCATATGTCTCAAGGTCCACCCACCCATAAATATTGTTCTCCTGCCCCACCCCTTCTCTTCTACTCACCTCATGTCTTGAGGTCCACCCACCCATGCATATTGTTCTCCTGCCCCACCCCTTCTCTTCTACTCACCTCATGTCTCAAGGTCCACCCACCCATACATATTGTTCTCCTGCCCCACCCCTTCTCTTCTACTCACCTCATATCTTGAGGTCCACCCACCCACACATATTGTTCTCCTGCCCCACCCCTTCTCTTCTACTCACCTCATATCTTGAGGTCCACCCACCCACACATATTGTTCTCCTGCCCCACCCCTTCTCTTCTACTCACCTCATGTCTTGAGGTCCACCCACCCATGCATATTGTTCTCCTGCCCCACCCCTTCTCTTCTACTCACCTCATGTCTCAAGGTCCACCCACCCATACATATTGTTCTCCTGCCCCACCCCTTCTCTTCTACTCACCTCATGTCTCAAGGTCCACCCACCCATGCATATTGTTCTCCTGCCCTACCCCTTCTCTTCTACTCACCTCATATCTTGAGGTCCACCCACAAATATTGTTCTCCTGCCCCACCCCTTCTCTTCTACTCACCTCATATCTTGAGGTCCACCCACAAATATTGTTCTCCTGCCCCACCCCTTCTCTTCTACTCACCTCATATCTTGAGGTCCACCCACCCACACATATTGTTCTCCTGCCCTGCCCCTACTCTTCTACTCACCTCATATCTTGAGGTCCACCCACCCACAAATATTGTTCTCCTGCCCCACCCCTTCTCTTCTACTCACCTCATATCTTGAGGTCCACCCACAAATATTGTTCTCCTGCCCCACCCCTTCTCTTCTACTCACCTCATATCTTGAGGTCCACCCACCCACACATATTGTTCTCCTGCCCCACCCCTTCTCTTCTACTCACCTCATGTCTCAAGGTCCACCCACCCATGCATATTGTTCTCCTGCCCCACCCCTTCTCTTCTACTCACCTCATGTCTTGAGGTCCACCCACAAATATTGTTCTCCTGCCCCACCCCTTCTCTTCTACTCACCTCATATCTTGAGGTCCACCCACACATATTGTTCTCCTGCCCTGCCCCTTCTCTTCTACTCACCTCATATCTTGAGATCCTCCCACAAATATTGTTCGCCTGCCCCACACCTTCTCTTCTACTCACCTCATATCTTGAGGTCCACCCACAAATATTGTTCTCCTGCCCCACCCCTTCTCTTCTACTCACCTCATATCTTGAGATCCTCCCACAAATATTGTTCTCCTGCCCCACACCTTCTCTTCTACTCACCTCATATCTTGAGGTCCACCCACAAATATTGTTCTCCTGCCCCACCCCTTCTCTTCTACTCACCTCATATCTTGAGATCCTCCCACAAATATTGTTCTCCTGCCCTGCCCCTTCTCTTCTACTCACCTCATATCTTGAGATCCTCCCACAAATATTGTTCTCCTGCCCCACACCTTCTCTTCTACTCACCTCATATCTTGAGGTCCACCCACCCACACATATTGTTCTCCTGCCCTGCCCTTTCTCTTCTACTCACCCCATATCTTGAGGTCCACCCAGATTCCTCATCATTATTTTTCTCTTTTTCCAACTCCACCCTGGCCGCTCCTACCTTCTCTTTTATAATCTAAGTAACCATGTAGTTCCTCTACAAAAAAAAAAAAACTTCTCTGTTCCATTTTCTCTCACTTTAACCCCTCAGACCATTCCCTAAAGCTGCTTCACTCTCTACTGTAACTCCTCTCAGTTGAAGGAGATCATAGTCCTACAGGCTGCATGACTATCTCACTAGCGCAGGGGCCATGGAAACAGTACCTGGTACACACAGTGAAGCAGTTGGTCATCGAGCTGTGGAAACCTTGTTAGAGCAGACATTGGTACATGGTGCATCCTTCAAACTTGTTGCATCCTGTTAAACCATCCAGTCGATGCCAGCATGGTACATAATCATTAAATAATCCTCTCTACTATAGGCATGAGGCTAGAAATTTTAGGGGCAGGGTACTTAATTTATCAACCCCAAAAGGATGAAAGGCAAAGTCAACCTCTGTTGAATTTGAACTGAGGACATAGCAATGGGCAAAATACCGCAAAGCATTTCAGCTGGCGTGCTAACGATTCTGCCGGCTTAGCACCTTAGCATGATCATTAAATAACGACCATGATTATAATTCTATGGTAAATATAATTCCACTCTTCCTCTATCATTTTCTCATCCTTTATATCAACTCTTCTTAAACTATGGGTCATGACCTCAAATGGGGTCACGAAGAATAAATTCAAAGACTTGAATTTTACATTATTTACATTTGATAGATATTAGTCCTCACCTTGTTTGTTGTTAACACAATGTTTCAGCTGATATACCCTCCAGCCTTTGTCAGGTGTTTTGGGGCAATTTCAAACCTGGTTCTCATTCCTAAAGTATTTTTCAATGTTGTTGTTATTATTATTATTATTATTATTATTATTATTATTATTATTATTATTCAGGTCACTGCCTAGAATCGAACTCGGAATTTTGGGGTCAAGAGCACAGGTTACTAACCCCAAGATTCCAAGTTTGATTCCAGGCAGTGACCTGAATAACAACAACAACAACAATAATAATGATAATAATAATAATAATAATAATTACGACAACATCGAAAAATACCTTAGGAATGTGTTAACAACAAGATGAGGAGAAATATCCATTAATTGTAAATAATGTACATAATTCTTCATCTCTTAAATATAGAACTGTATTAATTTGAATTTCAGTTTATATGTTATTTCACAAATGCACAAATCCTAAAACTACTATTATTTTGACAAATAATATCACTACTTTTTTTATATGTATATTGTTCAGCAAAAAAATTAATGATTTATGTATTTGTTTGTATGTTTATATTTCATATTTAATAGCTCGGATCACGAAAAGTCTCGTGGTGAAAAGCAGGGTCATGAATAAAAAAAGTTTAAGAAGCACTGCTTTATATAATTCCACAAAGGCTCATAGCTTAGTGGTTAGGGTGTTCTACTCATGATCACAAGATTGTGGGGTTTTGTTCCCAGACTAGGTGATGAGTTGTCAAAGTGGCAAGCTGGCAGAAACGTTAGCATGCCGGAAGAATGCCGTCTGCCATTACGTTAGCATGCCGTCTGCCATTACGTTCTGAGTTCAAGTTCTACCGAGGTCGACTTTGCCTTTCATCCCTTCGGGGTCAATTAAATGAGTACCAGTTATGCACTGGGGTTGATATAATCGACTTAACCCCTTCGTTACCAAACCGCCCAAAGCTGCCCGAAAAAAATTTTGGTTAATGTGACCAAACCGCCCAAAGCCGCCTGAATTTACCTATTCATATTTAAATGAGAATATCAGAGCAAATCTCTTTAGTACATTCGTGAAAACACGTATTATACTTCGTAAACAGTTCAACTACAGTTTTGTACAATAATCGAAGTGTAATTTTAATTCCGTGAATTTTGAGAGATTTTTTTCCGAAATTTATTCCTATTGTGTTTTCAAAATTTGTAATTCTGACAAAAAATGGATACGAATTTCATTATATCAAGCAGCGAGTCAGAATTTGAAGGATTTTCTACTGAAGACCTTCATAAATCTAACTCTATGACTGTAAAAAAAAAGCACATGGTATTTGATAATGAATCTGATGTTTCATTTTCCGAAAGTGAAAACAGTGAATTCGAGAGCTCCGACAGCGATAAAGAAAACGAATTGGCACCTGAATGGAGTGAAAATTTAAAAACTGTTTCTTTCGGTGATTTTTCTGAAGAATCTGGACCAAGCCACAGACTTTCCCAGAGGAGTAAAGCCTTAGACTATTTCTTTTTACTTTTTGGAATGAGCCTATTTGAAATCATTAGGCGAAAACGAACCGTTACACTAAACGTAAACAAAGCGAAAGAAACGATACTTTGTGGTTTCCCATAACCTTAAATGAAATTAAGACTATTTTGCCATAAATATTATTAATGGTATCAGAAAGTTACCCAGAATAACAAATTCTATCGTAAAATTTTGTTGTATACCCAATTGAATATTAGCTAATAACCCATTTTCTATAGCGATGTTTGAACAAAATTTTAATTTTATATTTTGTTGAATTTACCTGTATCTACCTGCAATTAGAGTCACTTTGTGACAAAAATTATAGTATAGAATTGGTTGAGAATATTTCATTAAATTATCTTCCAAAAATCAGATTATTATATTGATAAATAAAAAAGTTATAGTTGTTTAATGAAACCAGACTAAATTTATGATTACGTTAGAAATTAATTGAAACACATTGGTCAGAAATATAGTAACGAAAGGGTTAATCCCTTTGTCTGGCCTTGTTCGTCTCCTCTGTGTTTAGCCCCTTGTGGGTAGTGAAGAAATAGGTATTTCGTCCGCCGGTGCGTTCTGAGTTCAAAATCCACCGAGGTCGACTTTACCTTTCATCCTTTCGGGGTTGATAAATTAAGTAACAGTGACGCATTGGGGTCAATGTAATCGACTTAATCCGTTTGTCTATACATGTTTGCCCCCTCTATGTTTAGCCCCTTGTGGGTAGGAAAGAAATAGGTATTTCATCTGCCGCTACGTTCTGAGTTCAAATTCCACAGAGGTTGACTTTGCCTTTCATCCTTTCGGAGTCAATTAAATAAGTACCAGTTACGCGCTGGGGTCGATCTAATCGACTTAATCCGTTTGTCTGTCCTTGTTTGTCCCCGCTGTGTTTAGCCCCTTGTGGGTAGTAAAGAAATAGGTATTTCGTTAGTCTTTATGTTCTGAGTTCAAATTCCATCAAGGTCGACTTTGCCTTTCATCCTTTTGGGGTTGATAAATTAAGTACCAGTTGTATACTGGGTTGATCTAATTGAATGGCCCTCCCTCCCCAAAGATTTCGGGCCTTGTGTCTAGAGTAGAAGAGACTAGGTGAAGAGTTGTGTTCTTGGGCAAGACTGTTTGTGTCACATTGTTCCAGTTCACTCAGCTGTAAACAATTTGGCATGTGGTGGACCAAGGCCCCATTCAGCAGGAGTGTTGCGATCTCAGGTGTTTGTGCGCCATGGAAACTGGGTAACCGGCCCTGCGAGTCTTAGGACTCAAGACAGACATGTCCAAAGATTGATCATGATCATGATGATGGTGGTGGGGATGGGGATGATAATGATGATGGTGATGATGATGATGATGATGTAACTTTATGGTCTATAGTTATCTAATAAAAGGCTTACTCTTCCCTGCAGCATGTACAGTGAGACAGGCAGTACAGTAATCCCTTTCCATATCGCAGTTCACCTGTCGCGGTTTATCATTTAAGCTTACACTGATTCCTTCGTGGTGTTGTTTTGCATTTGCAATGAAATAAATAAATATATGCAAATTATAAAAACGATAATAAAAAAATATACAGTACAGTACTATTTCTACTTCACAGATTTCCACCTATCATGGGGTGTTTTGAAACATAACACCCACGATAGTCGAGAGATTACCGCAAACACACACACACACACACACACACACATATATATAATTAAATATAGGATAAAATCTATATAAGAACTTAACAAGTAGTCAGCATGAAAACCATGTAAGGGAAAAAATGTATAATTATTCTCTTTAAATACTCTCTTTACTCTTTTACTCTTTTACTTGTTTCAGTCATTTGACTGCGGCCATGCTGGAGCACTGCCTTTAGTCGAGCAAATCAAATCGACCCTGGGACTTATTCTTTGTAAGCCCAGTACTTATTCTATCAGTCTCTTTTGCCAAACCGCTAAGTGATGGGGATGTAAACACACCAGCATCGGTTGTCAAGCAATGCTAGGGGGACAAACACAGACACACAAACACACATACACATACATATATATATATATATATATATATATATATATATATACGACAGGCTTCTTTCAGTTTCCGTCTACCAAATCCACTCACAAGGCATTGATCAGCCCGAGGCTATAGCAGAAGACACTTGCCCAAGATTCCACGCAGTGGGACTGAACCCGGAACCATGTGGTTGGTTAGCAAGCTACTTACCACACAGCCACTCCTGCGCCTATACATTTATTATATTAAAGGCATTACTACACATAAATGCCTCAAGCTATCAGGGACTCTTAAAGTCAAAACTACCATAATAAATATACAGTGTACAAACAGCAAGGGAATGCAACTTGGAAATCATCTCTTAAAAACAGATTCAGCCGCAAATCATATGTTTTCATAGTTAGCGTACATAATGCACTTTCCAAATAAATATATATATTTATATTATAATAAAGGGTAAAGATCATTAATGATTCTACCAGGTGGTAAGCGTGGAATTAAAAACCTCATAGGTAAATTTTACAAAATATTTTATAATTATATACATAATTATAACAAGGGATTGGCTTTACGCCTCACTACCCACTAAAAATAAGCGCCAAAAGACAATATTACTGAGAGTTTTGATTCATTTTCTTTCTTTTGCTAGCCTAAAATGTGGTGTGTTATTCTCAGAGATTTTAAGGTGGTAATAGTATCTTTTGGCGTCTATTTTTACAGCGTGTGGTGAGGCTCATAGCCAATCCCTTGTTATAATTATGTATATAATTATAAAATATTTTATATATATATATATGGGTCGTGACTGCTGAGGATATGCATAAGCTCGCAAGAAATGAAACCAGTATGCTCCGTTGGATGTGTAATGTCAGTGTTCATACCCAACAGAGTGTAAGTGCCTTGAGAGAAAAGTTGGACCTACGAAGCATCAGATGTAGTGTGCAAGAGAGGCGTCTACGCTGGTATGGACACGTAGTAAGAATGGATGAAGATAGTTGTGTGAAAAAGTGCCACACCCTAGCGGTTGAAGGAACCTGTGGAAGAGGTAGACCCAGGAAAACCTGGGACGAGGTGGTGAAGAACGACCTTCGCTCTTTAGGTCTCACCGAGGAAATGACCAGAGACTGAGACCTTTGGAAGTATGCTGTGCGTGAGAAGACCTGGCAGGACAAGTGAGGCCATAAACCATGGCCCCTACCTGGGACGTAGTCAGTCCTCCTGTGCATACCTTCCTTCTTGGGACACATAACTCTACTTGTGAAGACCTGTTGAAGCAAGTGAAAATCAAAAATCAAAGAATCAAATCAAAATCGAAATTGATCAACATCAATGGAATTTGTAGTTTTGTGGTACCAGTGCCGGTGACACATAAGAAAATCATCCGAACGTGGCTGTAGCCAGTACCGCATCGACTGGCCTCCGTGCTGGTGGCACGTAACAAACACCATCCGAGCGTGGCCGTTCACCAGCCTCGTCTGGCACCTGTGTCGGTGGCACATAAAAAGCACCCACTACACTCACGGAGTAGTTGGCGTTAGGAAGGGCATCCAGCTGTAAAAACACTGCCAGATCTGACTGGAGCCTGGTGCAGCCTTCGGGCTTCCCAGACCCCAGTTGAACCGTCCAACCCATGCTAGCATGGAAAGCGGACGTTAAATGATGATGATGATATATTATATATACAGTAATTCGTCACCATATAGTGGTTCATCTAACACGGTATAATATTTAAGCTTACTATATACTGTATTATTCCTCCATGGTATTGTTTTACATTTATAATAAAATAAATATATACAAATTATAGAAATGATACTGTTTCTGCTTTGCAAATTTTCACTTATTGCGGTGAGTTTTGGAACATAATACCCGTGATCATTGAGGGATTACTGTTCACACACACACACTCACATATATATAATTATGTCATTTTATATATATATTTACACAGTAATCCCTTGCTATATCGCAGTTCACTTATCGTGGTTTATCATTTAAGATTACGCCGATTCCTCCATGGTGTTGTTTTGCATTTATAATAAAATAAATAGATACAAATTATAAAAATAATAAGAAAAAATACAGTACTGTTTCTACTTTGTGGGTTTTCACCTATCACAGGGGGTTTTGGAATGCATCACCCACGGTAGTCAAGGGATTTCCGTATCATCATTATAATCTTTTAGCATCTGCTTTTCCATGCTTTCATGGCTCAGGTAGAATCTGTTGAAGTAGATATTCTATGGTCAGATGCCCTCACCTGTTTCCAAGTAAGGTAATATTTCGCCATAGCCAATTAAGACGATGATGATGATGATACCTGTGTACATGTTGTGTCTCATTTTATTTTCTAATTTCGAATCCCACCAATATTGATTTTTCTGTTATCCTTCCAAGGTCAGTAAATATCAGTCAAATAATGCATGCATTTGAATCAGCTTCATCCTAAACTCAAAAATATATTGTGTTGCACCTTTGTAAGAAATTCTCAATATTTGTCTGAAGAAAGGTGGCAGAATCGCTAGCAAGCTGGACAAAATGCTTAGCATCATTTCAGCTGTCTTTACATTCTGAGTTCAAATTCCACTGAGGTTGACCTTGCCTTTCGCCCTTTCAGGGTCGATAAAATACCTCTGCCCCAAAATTGCATCTATCTAGCATCAATGGATGTTAAATATGAAAAGTAATTATTCATATTTAGATGCTTTTATTAAATTCATTCAGTTGTTAACACATAAAGTGCAACGGGACACGATCATGACTGTCAGACACAGGTCGACAGGCCACGATCGTGGCCCAGATAGATGCATTTAATTTATGGGCATTTGTTGGGGTCTAATGTCACTCAAGCACTCCGATACCCCACCAGAATGCAAGAGGACTAATAGTTCAGTTAATGAGTTTTCAAATGATGTAAAACTTACCACCATTATATACTAAGAAGATATTTGTTTTTTATGTGTGCATGGTAGTTTCATTTTCATAAATTGTGCCCAGCAGTCCATGGTATCTAAGTGCAAATCCCAGTGCTTTATGGGTTAAACATAAATTAAATGGTTTTGATTTACTGTCAGGTGACTTTTGGCCAAACCTATGTATATATGTATATATATATATATATATATATATATATGCTTATATACATATGTATATGTACATACATCTATACGTATGTATATATATATATATATATATATATATATAAATATATATATAATCATCATCATCATCATCATCATCGTTTAACATCCGTTTTCCGAGCTAGCACGGGTTGGACGGTTCGACCGGGGTCTGGGGAGCCAGGGGCTGCCCCAGGCTCCAGTCTGATCTGGCAGTGTTTCTACAGCTTGATGCCCTTTCTAATGCCAACCACTCCGCGAGTGTAGTGGGTGCTTTTTACGTGCCACCTGCACAGGTGCCAGAGGGGTCTGGCATCGGCCACGATCAGTTGGTGCCTTTTTTTCTTTTTTTTTTTTTTTTTTTTTTGTGCTACCGGCACAGAAGCCAGTCAAAGCGGTGCTGGCATCGCTCACGTTCGGATGGTGCTTTTTATGTGCCACCAGCACAGAAGCCAGTCGGGGCGGTGCTGGCATCGGCCACGTTCGGATGTTGCTTTTTATGTGCCACCGGCACAGAACCCATTCGAGGCGGGGTTGGCATCGGTCACGTTCGGATGGTGCTTTTTATGTGCCACCGGCACAGAAGCCAGTGGAGGCTGCACTGGCGACGGCCACGTTCAGATGGTGCTTTTTATGTGTCACCAGCACAGAAGCCAGTGGAGGCCGCACTGGCGACGGCCACGTTCAGATGGTGCTTTTTATGTGCCACCGGCACAGAAGCCAGTGGAGGCTGCACTGGCGACGGCCACGTTCAGATGGTGCTTTTTATGTGTCACCAGCACAGAAGCCAGTGGAGGCCGCACTGGCGACGGCCACGTTCAGATGGTGCTTTTTATGTGTCACCGGCACAGGTATCACAACTACTACTGTTTCCATTGATATTTGGTTCGATGTTCATGTACATGCACTTGACTCAACAGGTCTCCTCAAGCACAGCGAGATGTTAGATAAAACCACTATTAGGCAAATCAAACAATGAAAAACATAAACCAAAACATAAAAATAAAAATGATATAATATACAAAATATATAAAATATAGAATTTAAAAATTTAAATTATTTAAATTTAAAATTAAAATTATAAACAAGGACAGACAAACGGATTAAGTCGATTATATCGTCCCCAGTGCATAACTGGTACTTAATTCATCGACCCCGAAAGGATGAAAGGCAAAGTCGACCTCGGCGGAATTTGAACTCAGAACGTAGCGGCAGACGAAATACCGCTTAGCATTTCGTCCTGTGTACTAATGTTTCTGCCAGCTCACCGCCATTTACTAAAAATACAGGCTGGCCAAAGCCTTGTGAGCAGATTTAGAAACTGTAAACGAAAAGAAACCTGTCATATGTATGTGTGTGTGTGGGGGGGGGTGCATGTATTTGTGTCTCTTTCCCTCG
The DNA here is from genome assembly GCF_006345805.1 of Octopus sinensis. NCBI lineage: Eukaryota > Metazoa > Mollusca > Cephalopoda > Octopoda > Octopodidae > Octopus > Octopus sinensis. The sequence goes on from NC_043002.1 coordinate 11,138,869, forward strand.
GCATTGCATGCTAATTGTAAACAAGCAGCACTGCCATACAGGTGGTGTCGTTCATTTGCAGACTTTCATGGAAACATGCCTGGCCATTGTGCTGCTCGTGGTTGAACAATTTGAGGAAATACTAACTCACCTGGGAACCGGGTGAGGGTTGGCAACTGAAAAGAGCATCCTGCTGTAGAAAATCTGCTTTAACTCTAAATTTCATCTGACCCCTGCAAACATGAAAGAGTAGGATGTTGAATCAGTGGTGGCGATGATGATAAGTGGCACTCTGTCAGTTACGATGACAGGGGTTCCAACAGATCCGATGAACGGAACACCCTGCTTGTGAAATTAACTTGCAAGTGGCTGAACGCTCCACAGACATACGTACTCTTAACGTAGTTCTTCTCAGGGAGATTCTGCGTGACAGAATGTGACAAGGCTGACCCTTTTGAAATACAGGTACTACTCATTTTTACCAGGTGAGTAGACTGATGACCATGAAGATGAAGATAATGATGGTGATGATGATAAAGATGATGATGATGATGATGATGATGATGCACACGTGCACACTGATCATCATCATCGTCGTCGTCATCGTTTAATGTCCACTTTCCATGCTAGCATGGGTTGGATGGTTTGACTAAGGGCTGGCAAACCAGATGGCTGCACCAGGCTCCAGTCTTGATCTGGCAGAGTTTCTACAGCTGGACGCCCTTTCTAATGCCAACCACTCCAAGAGTGTAGTGGATGCTTTTACGTGCCACCGGCACGGGGGCCAGTCGGGTAGAACTGGCAACGACCTCGCTCAAATTTTTTTACACATGTCACGAGCATAGGTTCCAGGTGTATCATCATAACCATCATCATCATTTAATGTTCGTCTTCATACTTTGTTCTACCCTTTTCAAATGCCACCCTGCCTGGGACAATCTCTGATTCTTAGATACAAAAACCACCTCTATTAACCCTTTCGTTACCAAGCCGCCCAAAAAAAATTTTGGTTAATGTGACTAAACCGCCCAAAGCCGCCCGAATTTACCTATTCATATTTAAATGAGAATATCAGAGCAAATCTCTTTAGTACTTTCGTGAAAACACGTGATTATACTTCGTAAACAGTTCATCTACAGTTTTGTACAACGATCGACGTGTAATTTTAATTCCCTGAATTTTGGGAGATTTTTTTCCACATTTTTTTCGGCATCGATTTTTCTTCAACTTTGAAAATGGATTGGAGTTTCATGTTATCAAGCATTGATTCCGAATTGGAAAATTTGTGAAGCAAATACTGGGTACTGTTGTGGATTTAGTTTTTATACAGGGAA